>NC_091439.1:64597230-64897230 GCF_964237555.1 Oryctolagus cuniculus
CTGCAAAAAAAAAGAGTTTGAGAACTGCTGCTACAGAACTATTTGGGAGAACGGAGAGGGCCAAATGACTTTTTTTATCCTAGGAATACTTATGTCTGCTTATTTTGGTCATCCTTAATTTCCCTCAGCATTCTTTTTAGTTTTTAGTGCAAATATCTTACAATATTTTATTGGTATTTTTGCTATTATAATGAAATCATTTTTATTTTCCTTTTCCCATTTTTTCAATTAGAATATGGAAAGATATTTGAACTTTTAATCAATGTATTATTCTGTGACCTTGATAAATTGTTATTAGTAGTAGTCTTTATGTTAGACTTTGAATGCGAGCAACCATGCCACCAACAGATAAGGAAAAGAATCAATATGTTCCTAAAGTTGTATTTATGAAATGCAAATAGTTTGTATACCTTAAATAAAAGGTTTCTGGGAAGAACCTTCCCTTTCATGTTCCATACCTGCTTATTTTACTTTAAAATCTCTTTTTCTGCTAGTAAAATGTTGAGTTGAAGCAATGAAAGCATACATCCATTTCATTTTCTTTATCTTAAAGGGGGTTTTCTGTTGTTTACCATTCATTACATAAGCTTTTATCGGTTTATATTTTGGTAAACACCCTTTACTGTACTAAACTTGTCTCCTGTTGTTAATTGAATGAGAATTTTTGAGATAAATATTTAATTTTGCCAAATGATTTGTCTACATCTAAACCTGCATGGGTTAATCGTATTTTGTTCAGAATTATTTGGTTAACATAGAGTATTATATTGATTTATGTATAGGAATGTTTAGCCAGTATTCACGTTTCTGGGAGACCATTTGGATGTGATAAATTAATCATCCTCTTTTCCTTCCTCATGATATTACAGTCAGTTAAGGGTTAATTTGTAATAGATCAAGTATAGGAATGATGACACCATTCTGTCTAGCTCCATTGGCTACTTTATTTTTTGTGCTATTGTCATTTCTCCTGCAAGTAGATTAAATCTATGTGTGTTATAAATTCTACAATAGAGCATTGGTTATTTTTAGGTAAGAAATAGCTTTTAGGGGGCCTGCGCTGTGGCGCATCAGCTTAAAGCCCTGGCCTGAAGCACTGGCATCCATTTGGGTGCTGGTTCTAGTCCAGGCTGCTCCTCTTCCAAACAAGCTCTCTGCTATGGCCTGGTATAGAGTAGAAGACGGCCCAAGTTCTTGGGCCCCTGCACCTGCATGGAAGACCCGGAAGAAACTCTTGGTTGGCTTCGGATTGGCTCAGCTCTGGCTGTTGCGGCCATCTGGGGAGTGAACCAGCAGATGAAAGATCTCTCTCTCTGTCTCTGCCTCTCTCTGTGACTCTGTCTTTCAAATAAATAAAATAATACTTTTTTAAAAAAAGAAATAACTTTTAAAGAAATTATGGCAAAGTATGCTTGTCTATATATTGTCCATCTTTATTATTTGATGTCATTTATTGGATTTCATTATTTGATGTCATTTTCCTTCATTTTGAAGTAATTTACTTAGCGATACATTATCTTTGTTTTGTGTATCTAGTAAATATATTTATTTTGGCATACTTTTCGAAGGGTAATATTGCTGAATATAGAATTCTGGGTTGGTGACTATGTCTACTTTTCCTTTGGCACTCAAAAGATATTCTTGTGTACCCTTTCTCCCTTCTGATAAGTCAATCATTATATCGAGTACTTTCTTCTTTTATGCAAGAACTCATTTTTCTGTATGTTTCAATATTTTGCATCTTTCAAATGATTCTTATCTTTGGTTTCCAGTAGTTTGGCTGTGAGGTGGCTGGTTGTTTTCTACTTGCTGAAGGTTTATGAAAGATGTTGAGCTATAAATTATTAATTATTATTAGGTTTGGGATATTTTTGATTATGACTTGTTAAAATATTTTTATTTTTATCTTCACATGCTGCCACATTCACTTCATATGCAAATATTCTATACATGCACATATATACTGTTTTTCTTGAACTTGGGAATATTAATAACATAATGAGGACATTCATGACAAGGATCACAAAGTGAGGAAAGAAGAGTATGTTATTATTGGAGATATAATTCAGTGAAGACAACATTTACATCTGTCTATAAGCCAGATAATATGACATCCACACATTTTTTCACTCTATGTGTATATGTTAACTTCACAGATAAATGAAAACAAGTGATATTTGCCTTTCTGAGTCTGGCTTATTTCACTTAGCATAATGATCTTTAGTTGCATCAATTTTGTTGCAAATGTCAGCATCCCATGCTTTCTATGGCCAAGTAATATTCCATCATGTAAATATGCCATGTTTTCTTTATTCTTCAGTTGATGGACAAGTAGGTTGATGCCATAACTTTGCTATTGTGAATTGGCCTGCAAGAAACATGGGAGTGCAGATATCGTTTTCATTTGCTGCCTTCATTTCCTTTAGATATATTCCCAGACATGGGCAGCTGACTAATATGGCATATCCATTTATACTTTTATGAAGAATCTCCATGTTGTTTTCCATAATGGTTGCATTACTTTGCATTCCCACCCAGAGTGTGTTAGTGTTTCCTTTTCTTCATGTGCTTTCCAGTATTTATTATATTTTTTTTTGACTTTTGGATAATAGTTAACCTAATAGGTGTGAGATGATACCTCACTGTGATTTTCATTTGCATGTTCTGATGACTAGTGGTCCTGAGCATTTTTCATATGTTTGTTTGTCATTTGTATTTCTTCTTTTGAAAAATGTCTACTCATGTCTTATGCCTATTTCTTAACTGAATTTTTGAGGTTGTTCTTGTTGGCTTTCTTGAGTTCCTTATATATTCTGGTTATTAATCCTTTAGCAGATGCATAATTGGAATTTTTTCCCTCCCATTCTATTGATTGTTTCCTCTCATTGTTTATTATTTCCTTTGCTCTGCAGGAGCTTCTTAGTTTGGTATAATACCATTTGGATATTTTGCTTTTATTGACCATGCTTCTTGGTCTTATGCAAAGCATCATTTCCTGTGACAGCACTTGGAGCATTTTCCCTGCTTTCTTTTAGTTTGATATTATCAGGTCTTACACTTAGATTCTTATCCACTTTGAGTTGGTTGTTATTTATGGATCAAGTAGGGGTCTTTCTTCAAATTTCTGCATGTGGAAATACAATTTTGCCAGCAGCACTTATTTTTTAAAAGGATTTATTTATTTATTTGAAAGTCAGAGGTATACCGAGAAAGAAGGAGAGATAGAGAGAGAGAGGTCTTCCATCCACTGGTTCACTCCCCAGTTGGTCGCGACAGCCAGAGCTACACCAATCTGAAGCAAGGAGTCAGGAGCTTCTGGGTCTCCCATGTGGGTACAGGGGCCCAAGGACTTGGGCCATTTTCTACTGCTTTCTCAGTCCATAGCAGAGAACAAGATTGGACGTGCAGTAGCCGGGATATGAACTGGCATCCTTATGGGATGCTGGCACTGCAGGTGGCAGCTTTATTCACTACATCTCTATGCAGGCCCCACACAGCATTTATTGAGGAGATTGTCCTTTTTCCCAAAAATGCTTCTAGCATATTTGTCAAAGATGAAAGTTGGTTGTAGATAAGTAGATTCATGTCTGTGGTTTCTATACTCTTCCACTGGTTTTGTCTATTTTAATGCTTGTACCATGATATTTTGGTTATATTATCCCTGTAGTATTTCTTAATTGCTTTATATAACTACTTCTACCGACTTTTGATTTACATTTTCATTGAATATCTTTTTCCACTTTTTCATATTCAGTCTACATGTATCTTTACTGGTGAAGTGTCTTGTAGGCAGCATATGGTAGGACCTTGTTTTTATATCCATTCGGCCAGTCTTTATCTTTTAGTTGGGGAATTAATCCATTTATATCCAAGGTTATTATTAATAAGTCATGACTTTGTCCTGCCATTGTGCCTTTAAATTTTCTTTTGTTTATTTTGAATATCCTTTGTCCTTTTCCCAGTATGTTTCATACTTTCATAATATGGATTACCTTTTTGTGTTTCTGTATGCCGTCTTCCTTAAATATCAAAATATTTTCTGTCCTATAATGTCTCTTGTCTTCCTCATACAACTTCAGCTACAAACACATATGTTTTTGAACTTTTTTGTCCCATAGTCACTGAGGCTTTGTTCTTAATTTTAATCTTTTTAGCTAGGGATTTACCTTTGATCATATTAACTGATTTTTCCCCATACTTAATAATGTTTAAACTTTTTTAGAAAGTTTTTATTTAATGAATACAAATTTCATATGTACAGCTTTTAGGAATATAGTATTTCTTCACCCCATTCCTTACCTCCCACCCTACTCTCATCCCACCTCCTACTCCCTCTCCCATACCATTTTTCATTAAGATTCATTATTAATTGACTATACAGAAGACTAACTCTATACTAAGTGGAGATTTCAACAGTTTGCACCCACAAAGAAACACAAAGTATAGAGTACAGTTTGAAGACAATTTTTACCATTAATACTCATAGTATATCTCATTAAGGACAAAGTTCCAACATGGGGAGTAGGTGCACAGTGATTGTTGTTGTTGATTGAACAATTAACACTCATAAATGATGTCAGTGACCACCTGAGAAGTTTGACATCAGACTTCAAGGCTATGGAAGCCTTTTGAGTCCAAAAACTCCATTGGTATTTCGACAGGGCCACAAGCAAAAGTGGAAGTCCTGTCTCCTTTCAGAAAAAAGTACATCCTACTTTGATGGCCCCTTATTTTCCCCTGGGGCCTCACTCGTGGAGATCTTTCATGCAGAAAATTTTTTGCCACAGTGTCTTGGCTTTCCATGCCTGAAATGCTCTTATGAGATTTTCAGCCAAACCCAAATGCCTTAAGGGCTGATTCTGAGGTCAGAGTGCTATTTAGGGTGTTTGTAATTCTATGAGAACTGTTTTTTAAAGGATTTGTATTTATTTATTTAAAAGTCAGATCAACAGATTAAGAAATGTTCAGTCTACAAGTGGCCACAATGTCTGGGACTGGTCAAAACTAAGCCAGGAGCCTGGAACTCCATCTTGGTTTCCCACATAAGTAGCAGAGTCCCACATACTTAGGGCATTTTCTACTGCCTTCTCAGGCATGTTAGTAGAAGCTTAATTGGAAGCAAAGCAGCTGGAACCTGAACTAGATTCCTGATATGAGATGCTGACATTACAAGTGGTAACTTAACCTGCTGTGTCACTGTGTCAAATTCTGGCTCCTAGGTAGTTCTTTTTTTTTTTTCTTTTTTAAGGTGTATTGATTTATTTGAAAGACAGAGTTACAGAGAGAGAGTTACAGAGAGAGAGAGAGAGAGAGAGAGATACAGAAAAAGAGAGTGTGAAAGACAGAGAGATATTTTCCATCCCAGCAATGGCTAGACTGGACAGGGCAAAGCCAGGAGCCTGATACTCCAACTGGGTCTCCCACATGGATGGCATGGTCCCAAGCACTCATATCATCCTCCACTGGCTTCATAAGAGCATCATCAGGGAGCTAGATTGGAAGTGGAACAGCTAGGACTGGAACCAGTGCCCATATGGGATGCTAGCATTGCAGGTGCTGTCATAACTTGCTGTGCTACAGCACTGACCTCCCTAGCTTGTTCTTCTGATATATCCTCAAATTTATGGAAACTTTCATTTTAGATATTACAATTTTAAATTCTAGAATTTCCATTCGATTCATTTTTAAATAACTCATTTATCTCCTGATATTTCCTTTCTATTCATTCATTTTGTCTATCTTTTCTTTGAGTTAGTCCTTCAGCATATTAAAATAACTGCTTTAAAGTCATCATTTGCTTATTTGAATATGTCAGGTTTAGGTTCAGCTTAACTGACTACTTTGCCCACTTTTTCTGTTTTTTTTTTCCATATTTAATGTGTTTTGAATTATATTCTGACATTATAGATGATATATTGCTGGTATTTTGAATTCTGATATCTGCCTCTTAGGCATGTTGATTTTCACTTTAGCATGCAGGTAATTTTGGTAACAATCAAACTCTGAATTCTGAAACCTCTGCTTGTAGAGGTGGTTGAAACGTTGGCTCATTTCCCTTACCCTTCTAACTATAACCTTAACAAAGCTCCTTGTTGTTACCTTTATGCATATGGAATATTAATTTTATCCAGGGCCTGGGCATGATTTATGCAGTAATAAGTATATTTTCTTCATTTCTCCCTTTACTTAATAGTACTCTAGCAGTTTCAAATTCTGTCCTCCAATTCATTGAGCCAGTAACACTATGGTCTCTGAGTTTCAGCTTTTCTACACAGTATTGACCGAGGTTTATCCACAAGAGAGAAGGTGCACAGATGCAAACCCATCTACAGCAGTTTCCTTATTTCAGAGTTGATTTTCCTTCAATTATTGATCACTTTTGATTACTCTCTAATGCCTTCATACATTGGAAGTAGAAACAGTCATAGCTTTAAGTGTTGCTTCTGAAACAGTAGATTATTAAATCACTCAGACTGACTTGCTAAACAGAAAGTTTCTTTTGGGAAAAATCATTTTTAAGAAACATTTAAATATAAAACAATACAGTTTTTTTCTAAACTTTCGCAGTGAAATGCTGTACTAGAGAGGAAAGCCATTCTCTCATCACAGATGAAGTTTTCATGGAAAATCAGAGGTAACATTTAGAATCTTCCATGTGCTCGGGATTTTACTAAGTTCTTAGTGCAGGTTATTTCATTTAATCCTTGAAATGTTCTTTTTTTATTTGAAAAAATATTTTAGCAATATGAAAGTCCAGATTCCATTGGTACAGTTCCAAGAAGATAGCCAAGCTTCCCTCACTCCCCTGTTCCCCACAACCTCACCTCCCTTCCTCTCCTTTCTTCATCAGTTTTTGCAAAGACATAATTATAATCCACTCTATATTAACCACTAATCATAATATTCAGCAAGTTATAAGCAGGAAGACCACAGTTCCAGAGCAGTATAAACAAAGACTAAAAATGCCAATCATATCCCCAAATGTCTATTTCATCCCTATACATTTTATTTTATATTAACTTCCAGATATCAGAGAAAATATGTGCTATTTGTCTTTTTGAGACAAGACTTATTTCAATAAACATAATGGTTTCCAGTTGTATCCATTTTGCTGTAAAAGGCACTATTTCATTCTATTTTATGGCTGAGTAGTATTCCATACTATATATATATATGAATATTTATCTATAATACATATATTCCATACTATGTGAATATGAATATACCTATACTATATGAATATATATATATATATATATACACACACCACATGTACTAAGTGCCTACAATGTGTCAGAAGCTATTCTTAACATTGAGGGTAAAAGATTGATGAACAAAACTTAGACCCAGCCAATGAGGTTTACATTCACATATTGGGGAAGAAGAGTTTAATGTATTATCATTGTCTTTATTGAATAGATGAGAAAATTGACACTAGCTTAAATTTGATGAAGATTTATCGCAGTACCAGTGTCAGAGTTGCCATTTAAAGCCAAAAAATTTGCATTCAAAATTAACTTACAACCCACTAGTTAACTATTGTTATGTTACTGCTGGGGAGACAGCCAGAGATTCCATTCTGGACAAGACTGGCCATACAAGGTCCTTTCATGAAAAGAATGGTCAGTTATGTTCCAAATTTCTCTTTACCGAGATACTTTAATCTTCCTATACATATTATCTAGCATAATTTTCTTCAGAGCCTTGTGAGGCTGATTACATTTATGTTTACACACAGGAAAATAGTGGTCCCAAGAAGTTATATAACAATCCAAAAGTCAGACCTTGATGGGGTTATTTAGAATTTGGAACCTCCCAGGTCGTTATTCATTTCATACTACCTCCCACTCCACGGTACGGCTTCCTCTGTCCCAGGCTCTGTTTCATATTCTACCTGATGTTCTCATCTGTTACTTCTACTGTGGTATAATTCTGTAGCATAGAAATAAAGCAAAGTCAAGAAATGATCTCCTGTTTCATTCTAAAATACAACCCAAATCAAACCGAAATTCTTTCAGCTATCCTCACTATTTGTACATAGCGATTGTGACATTATTTAACATGTTCTCCTTTCCTCTTTTTTCTTCGTGATCACACATTTAGATTTCAAAGAAAATAATTGAGATATTTTCATATTCAGATGTTTTTCTCCCCTTTCCATCACAACATTGGTTTGCTTTCTCTAAAAGGGCTCAGTAGCTTCCAAGGACATGAATTATTTAGTATTTTACATTAGTTCATCTCATTTACTGGAGTATCTCTGGGACATATTCATTTACACAGGAGGATGTCAGGGGAAACATTTTAAAGACTATACTACTAATAATGGCCAAACAGAAATATGAAATCATTTGCAAACAACCCTCTACTCTCAGATTATATTAATGAGCTTGGAATATTTGCAGAATTTCTGTAAGGCTTTTTAACTTGGTGGAGCTCATTCAAGATGTCCAAACTACTTATTTGCATCCTTCTCTGAATAAACTGACTAGATTCAATTACCTGATACCTTGTTTTGAATCACTGTATTCCACGTCCCTAGTTAATATACTCCTTCTGTTGTCTGATTATCTCATTCTTCAAGAGCAAAATTATAAAGCCAAGCATTGAAATGCATAATCGACTTTCCTCATACGTGCAATAATGTTGCATTAGGGCAATTCACCTGAAGTAGATTGGAGTTAATTAGGAACTTCCCATTTGCTCTCATTTATCCTTCATTCTTAATACTAGTTTGTGCTCTGACCAAGCAGGGCATTGTCAGTTTCAGTCAAACCAGGAGAGTTAATTTCCCATGCGTGCCCTTCTCATCACCACTGCAAGAGCAGTGAATTGAAATTCGAGTCAGTTCAGACTGTCATGGCAGATGATTTCCAAACCATCTGCTATCTCAGAAAGTAATCCATCCTGCAAAGCTCCCAGCCCAGTCACAGCTCTGATATTGTTCTTGAAGTCAACACAGAGATTAATAACCTGCCATGGCTAGCTGTCAAGTTTTTTGACTGGACAAAAATAGATTATCCAGATTGTCCTATCTTGCAAGATGTTCCAAGTAATAAGGTGAACCCCTGTGTAATTCATTAGGATGGGAAATGCCTGGATAAATTATTAATAATGCCTGTATTATTCTATCTAAGGGGGCTGTTAAATGGAATGACCCTTTATCTCTCATGCTACACAGTCATGTCAGGCCTTAATTAAGTCACTCATTATCATTCACAAATTAACTGACTATATATTTACCTGAGAGAGATACTGTTGCTAGTCATGGTTCACAAGAAAGAATATATATATATATATATATATAATACATAAATATATATGTGTGTATATAAGTACATATACACACATATATATTTAACATCTTTTGTGGATTGGAACACAAAATAATTTCTCAAGCTTATCTCTATGCCAGCGTATGACATTCTTTCCAGTAACCAGACTCTTGCAATTAAAGTTTAAATTTTGTCTTGAACCTAATCTCTATCCACTGGCCCTCTTCACCTGTATTAAAGCAGCCTCACTACTGTTCTCCTCATTGGACTTCTCTTCTTCCTGTGTATCTTTCACATTCCTTTCCCATGTTATCATTTTCTAGGAAACAAAGCTATTCTGAAATATCTCCCTTAAAAATATGTGTTGACCCTCCATTCCCTAAACAAAGCTCAAAACTTTTAAAAGAAAATTTACAATCTGCAGCAAAAATAACTTTGCAGCCTTTTCTTTTGATGTCCAATCAACAGCGTCCTCACTGCACCCTGATACTCCATCATTTTTCTTCTCTGTGTTCACTCAACGTGTTTTCACTCCTTCAGTGTGTTCAGAGATTCACTTCGCTCAACACACCCTCTCATTCTTCAGAAGCCATGCTATAGATTTGCTTGTGAAATGTTTATTACTGTGTTTAAAAGTCAGTAATTCTTTTCCTGAATACCCATAGCACTTTCCTCATAGTTACATAGTAGTACTTACTAATCTTTTATAAGACAAATTATCATGAAATATATCCTTTTAAGAAAATGTAGGGGGCTTCCAAGTGATAGGTTAGAGAGGGAGCTTACTGCTCTAGTCTAGGAGAAGATAGTTTTAAAAAAGTGGAGAGTGCAGTCTCAGAGAAGAGTTAGGGAGAAACAGCAGAGGAAACTCTACACAAATTAGTGGGACACAGTGGACCTACATGGAGGGCTTGGTTGCCCACAACTCAGGATTTCAGCATCTGAAAGCCAATGTACCATTATTGGAGAGTGAGGTGAGACAAGACTGGAGCAGTCCAAGCCACGGGCAATAAAGCTGGAGGAAGAGCCTAGAGGGATCTCAGCTTGGAGCCTGATTGGGGATAGTATACCTGCCAAACTAGAGGAGAAAATAATATGAGGGACATGTTTTTCTCTCCCTGATCACTCTGCAACAACATCCTGTAATAAGCTGATAGAGTACGCACCATTTTGGACATATGTAACAGATACAAGAGCTTGTGCCCACACCTATCAACCAGCCTAGCAGACTCCTGACTCTGGTGGGGAGAACTAACAGGAGGCTGAGTGCTTGTGACTGTGGGAGGCTTGTGAGCTAGGACTGTGAAAAGCTGAGGCTGTGTAGGAGGGCTCACAGTGTGACTAGGATTTTGGGCAGTCACAGTGGGGTACTCTACAAACTCAGGGCTCCCTGGTTACCTGGTGAGCGACATTGCTGGAGAATCTGAGCTTTCACTGAGGACTGCAGAAATCCTTTCTGTGGTCCTTAGAGTAGAGCCAACAAATATTATAACCCCTGGGGCTAGCACTCAGAAACTGGTCTCCTTTGAGGAGAGGAGCTGAGCTAAATATAATCTCCCCTCTGCTATATAAAAAGAGGCGATTTACCACGCTAAGCCTGGGAGTGTTCCCTTAGACATGTTCTTCACCCTGGAGAACTGAAGAGAGTTCCCTGGCCACACACACTACATGCCTCTAGATATTCACTGAAAGCATGAAAGTGGAAGCGGACACTCCATTAATCTATAGAGGCATGGTACAAAGATAAAAGCCACCACAGTGAAAAAAGACAAAGGAGAAATCAATGAGTATCTCCACAAATGTCAGATAACAAACACATGAATTGAAGAAATAAGAATAGTAATTGAAGACAACATGACACCCCCAAAATAACACAGCACTTCAGTACTACATGTCAGAAATGGAATTCAAAAAATTAATCATAAGATTACATAGAAGTAATCAGAAGCAAATGTATGAACTACTGAAATCTGTACATGACATGAAAGAAAATTTCTCTCATGAAAATGAGATCTTAGAGAGAAATCAAAATGAAATGAAGAATTCAATAGAACAAATAAAAAATGCAGTGGAAAGCCTTAACAACAGAATCAGTGAAGCAGAAGAAAGAATACCTGACTTAGCAGACAAAGCACAGGATTATACAGTCAGACCAAAAACAAGAAGAGGAAATTAGAAAACTAAAAAACATGGTTGGTTAATAACAAGATACTATAATAAGACCCAACATATGGGTTCTAGGAGTTCCTGAAGGCATGGAAAGAGAGAAAGGATTAGAAAGCACTTTTAGTGAAATAATAACAGAAAATTTCCCTAATTTGAAGACAAAAAAGAACATCCAAGTAAAGGAAGCATATAGAGCAGCTAATAGAAATGACCAGAAAAGATACTCACCACTACACATTGTAATCAAACTCACCACAGTAAAACCAAAGAAAAGATTCTAAAATGTGCATGAGAGAAATGCCAGATTACTATCAGAGGATCTCCAATTAGACTCACAGCAAACTTCTCATCAGAAACACTACAGACTAGGAGAAAATGGCAAGAGATCATCAAAGTCTTAAGAGAAAAAACTGTCAACCCAGAATACTATATCCTGCAAAGCTCTCATTTGTGAATGAAGGAGAAACAAAGACCTTTAAAACAAACAGAAATTGATGCTTAAGGATGTGCTGCAGTGCTGCTGTGGATTCGTTCTGAGAGGATGAGTGTAGTGGGGGCAAGAGGCGTGGAGTCACCACACAGACACTGGGAGTTGCGTGAAAGCAGGCCAGAGGCGAGCAGCCTTCAGACTTGTTTATTTCAGTTGGTACAGCAACTTATACAGCCGAGGCAGCCAATCTGGTCAAGGGGCAGTTTATGCCCTAACCAATCACAGCCTGTTGCCAGGCAGGCTCCTTTTCCAGGTGGTTTCCCCAGGTGGTTTCCCAGGGGGTTTCTGAAGCCATTCTTGAGTAACTGATGCTCGCTTGACAGCAGCCATCTTAGCATGGCCTCCTCATTCCACCACACCACAGCACACAGAAATACAGAAACATGGGCATCACTAAGAAAGAAAGAAAAGGAGAAAAAACCCCAATAAAAGTACAAAGGAAATCCAAAGAAAAAATATGAATATTTTTGGAAAAATCACAAGGCAAAGTTGTTACTTATCAATCATCACCTTGAATGTAAAGGGCCTCAATTCCCCAGTTAGAAGACACAGACTGGCTGAATGGATTAAAAAACAAAACCCATCTATTTGCTGCCAATAAGAAACACATCTAACCAACAAAGATGTAGGCAGACTGAAAGTGAAAGGATAGAAAAGACAGTCTGTGCTAACAGAAACCAAAAAAGAGCTGTTGTAGCCATCCTAATATCAGACAAAATAGAATTTAACACAAAAACTGTTAAAGAGTCAAAGAAGGGCACTATGTAATGATTAAGGGATCAATAATTCAACAGGAAGGTTTCAGTATTATAAACGTATATGCACCTAATTATAGGGCATCTGGATATTTAAAAGAAAATGTTAAGAGATCTAAAGGGAGATATACAATCAAATACAATAGTAAAGGGGCACTTCAATATCTCATTTTCAGCAATGTATAGAACAAACAGATAGAAGCAAGGAAACAATGGAGTTAATTGACACTATAGATCAAAGGGAGGGATCCAACAGATATCTACAGAACTTTTCATCCTACGGTTGCTGAATATACATTCTTCTCTCAAGTGCATGGAACTTTCTCTAGGATTGATCACATCTAGGCCATAAAGCAAGTCTCAAGGAATTAAAAAAATCAAAATTGTACCATAAATCTTCTTGGACCACAGTGGAATGAAGCTGGAAATCAGCAACTCAGGAATCTCTAGATCATATGCCAATACATGGAGAATGAAAATCATGCTCCTGAATGAACGGTGGGTCATTCAGGAAAATTCCTGGAAACAAACGAAGATGATAGCAATTGGTGATTACATCAAGCAATTGGAAAGGCACCAAATAAATAAGCTGTCGATGCATCTCAGGATGGATCTAGAAAAACAACAGTAAACCAAATGGAAAACTAACAGGAGGAAAGAAATAACATTAGCGAGGAAATCAAAAAACTGAAAAAAAATACAAAAGACCAGCAAAATGAAGAGCTGCTTTTTTGAAAAAATAAAACTGACACACTATTGGTCCAATAACCAAAAAAAAGAATATGTAAAAATAACACGACAGAATTAAAAACAGTCATCAGAAATTACTGCAAAGAGCTGTATACCAACAAAACAGGAAACCTAGAAGAAATCTATAGATTCCTATATACATAAAGCCTACCTAAAATGAGACATAAAAACATAGAAAACATAAACAGATCCATAGCCAAAACAGAAATTGAATCAATAATAAAGACCCTCCCAACAAAGAAAAGCCCTGGACCCAATGGTTTCATTCTGAATTCTACCAGACGTTTAAAGAACTAACTCCCCTACTTCTCAAGCTATTCAAAACAATCAAAAGGAAGGGTTCCTCCCAAATTCTTTCTATAAAGCCAGCATTACCTTAAAGTCTAAAGCTGTCAAAGATGCAACAGAGAAAGAGAACTATAGACAAATTTCCCTGATTAACATAGACACAAAAATCCTCAACAAAATACTAGTCAATAAAATACAATAACACATCAGAAGGATCATTCACCCAGACCAAGTGGGATTTATCACTGGAATGCAGGGATGGTTCAACATTCACAAATCAATCGATGTGGTACACCACAGTAACAAACCAAGGAACAAAAACAATATGATTATATCAGTAAATACAGAGAAAGCATTTGATAAAATACAATACCATATCATGATGAAAACTCTAAGCAAACTGGTTGTAGGAGGAACATTCCTCAACACAATAAAGGCAATTTATGACAGTTCCGTGGCCAGGATCCTATTGAATGGGGAGAAGTCGGAAGCATTTCCACTGAGATCCAGTACCAGACAAGGATGCCCACTCTAACCATTGCTATTCAATATACTTGTGGAAGTTTTAGCCAGAGCCATTAGACAGAAAAAAAAGAAGAGAAATAAAAGGGATACAAATTGAGAAGAAGGAAGTCAAGCTATCCCTATTTGCAGATGACATGACTCTATATATAGGGGAACCAAAAGACTCCACCAAGAGCCTACTGGAACTCATAGAAGAGTTTCATAAAGTAGCAGGATATAAAATCAATACACAAAAAACAACAGCCTTTGTATACATAGACAATGCCAAGGCTGAGAATGAACTTCTAAGACCTATGCACAGTAGCTACAAAAATAAATAAATAAATAAAATAACTTGAATTAAATTTAACCAGGGATATCAAAGTGTTAAAGTGATCATATAAATAGGAGCAAGTGTCTGGTAGTAATAATAGATAGAATTAAAAAAAAAGAGAATGTTCCAACATGGGAAGCAGTCTACACAGCTGACTCATAGAATGACAATCACTTTTAGTTGCACCCTGACAATCACTTTTAGTAGCACCTCACAATCAGGCCTTAAGTCATCCTTGTCTGGTTGAAAAGCCCTTGAGAGCATTTCAGGCATGGAAAGCCAGAACACTGTAGCAAAAAATGTCCTACATGAAGGACCTCTGTGAGACCCCAGTGGAAAGAAATGGCCATCTAAGAAGGATATACTTTTCTATGAAGGAAGGAGAGAACTTCCACTTTGCTTATGGCCTTTTCTAAATACTGACAGAGTTTGTGGATTCAAAAGGCTTCCATAGCCTAGGCAGATCATGTCTAGAGCCTTGGGTGATCACTAACGTCATGCATAAGAGTGTTAACTGTTAAATTAACAACAGAAGTCATTGTGCACTAACTTCCCATGCAGGACCTCTGTCCTCAAAGAGTTGTATTATGAAAGTTAACTGTAAAACTTGTTCTCAAACAGTTTGTATGCGTGTGTGTGTGTGTGCGCACAAATTGTTGAAATATTTACTTAGTATAGAGTTGGTCTTCTGTGTACAAAGTGAATTGAAAATCAATTTTAATGGAGAATGGAGCTGGGATGGGGAGAGGGAGGAGATGGGGTGGGAGTGTGGGTGGGAGGGCAGGTATGGTGGAAAAATAACTATATCCATAAAGTTTTACTTATGAATTTTCTATTCATTAAATAAAACTTTTCTTTGGAAAAAATATAAATTTACAATGCATTATTGCTTACTCTTGGTACAGTGTTCTACATTATATCTTATAGTATTTTTATCTTGAAATTTTATGACAATTGATTCATAACTTCATATTTTTCTGTCCTCTGAATCCTTAGTAATCATGATTCCATTGACTTTGACCATTTTAAATACCCCAGATCAGTGCCATCATACAACATTTGTCAAATATGAGGGTCCCTCAAAAAAATCAAAAACATAAGTACAATAATATTTGGCAATTCCAATTTGGATATTTACCTTAAAGAATTCAAATCAGGATCTTGAAGAGATGTTAGCACCCAAGCATTTACGGCAGCAGTATTCGTATTAGCTGTTTTTAGAAACAAAACAATAACCATAGACAGAAAATGGATGACAAAATATGGTACAAATGCAATAGAATGACACTATTAAGCCTTGAAAATTAAGGAGATTTTGTAGTATGTGACAACATGGTGGAACATTGAGGACATTGTGCTAAATGAAATAAGCCAGACATGGTATGTGCCTATTTACAAGATTTAAAGATTTATTTATTGAAAACCAGAGGGAGAAACACAGAGAGAAAGGCAGCGAGAGAAACAGAGAAGAGAGAGAGAGAGAGAGAGAGAGAGAGAGAGAGAGAGAGAGAGAGATCCTATGAACTGGTTCACTTCCCAAATGCCCACAATGGCAAAGATTGGGCCCTGTGAAGCCAGGAGCTCTATCTATCTGGTATGGAGCAAGAACCCAAGTACTTGAGTTATAATCCACTGCCTCCCAGATGAACTAGCACAAGGCTGGAGCAGCAATGAGTTAGATATTACTCCTGGCACAATGATATGGAATGTGAGTATCAAAAATGACAGCTTAATTCACTGTGCCACAACACGATACTGTATAATAATTTTTATTAAAATAATCTATTTACATTTTTATCTTTCAGGAGACTGTAGCATCTTTGGGGACAGGGTTCTATGAGTGTTGATATAATTAGAACATAACAAAATAGCTACAATGTTTAAAGCCCAAAAATCATTGCTTATTATATGATTTCAATTGACTGATAATTCCAGAAAGGCAATATTTATCTGAGTTTCAGGATCTTCTCTATTGTCTTGAACAGTTCCTGGAGCTTAATGTCTATCAATAAATATTACTGACAGGATTAACAAACCAATTAATACATTCATTCATTATTTATTAAAAGGAATGTACTGAGCCATTTTCTCTATTTCTGACACAACATGCTGATACATAATCCCAACACAAAAGCAAGTATATCAGGAAAGTAAAAGCCAGAACTAGAGAAGATAACATGTGAGAGTTGAAATGGACCATAGAGAGCCATGTAGCTCACTCATTTGAAAATGAATCTTGATGTGAATGGAAGGGGGGAGGGAGAGAGAAAGGGGAGTGTTGCGGGTGGTAGGGAAGTTATGGGGGGGGAAGCCATTGTAATCCATAAGCTGTACTTTGGAAATTTATATTCATTAAATAAAAGTTAAAAAAAAGCATTACTGAAAATAGGCTGGATCCTAACAATATTAAGAGAATAAAATTACTGTGAAATTGCAGTAGAAATAAAATGGAATACAGCATCTAGAGAGAAGTATTATTAATACTATGCCAAAAATGAAATAAAAATCCTTTCTGAGATTAGCATTTTAAAGGAACTGAATCTATAAAGGATTTAAGTTTTAAATTCACAAGTGGATTAAACCATGGCAATAGAAAAAGTCCAATATTACCTGTCTGTGGAATAGGTTTTACAATATATTCCCAGGATGAATATAGTAAAAATGTTAAGTATTCACAATTACTTTAACAAAATATAACTTTGGAATTTTAATGCTAAAAAACAAAAAACAAAAAACTTGCCATGGGACTCCAAATCCCATTCAGCTGGGTAGTACTAATCCCATCTTCTGTATTAAAGTGATCATATTAAGTGTGCAATTGATCATATAGATAGGATTAAGTGTCAAAAAGATCACATAAATAAGACCAATGTCTGCTAATAACAATAGATACAATTAAAAAAGAGAGAATATTCAACATGGAAAGGAGCCCACACAGCAGTCTCATAGAATGACAAATGCCTAAACAGCGCTATGACCTCAGAAGCGGCCCTTCAGGCATTTGGATCTGGTGAAAAAGCCCATGTGAGCATTTCCGGCATGGGAAGCCAAAACACTGTGACAAAAAATATTTTACATGAAGGATCTCTGTGAGTGAGACCCCAGTGGAAAGAAGGGGTCATCAACGAAGGATGTACTTTTCTCTGAAGGGAGGAGAGAACTTCTACTTTGCTTATGGCCATGTCTAAATACTGGAGTTTGTGGCATCAAAAGGCTTCCATAGCCTTGGAAGCTCATGGTAAGAGCCTCGGGTGATTACTGACGTCATAAATAAGAGTGTTAATTGTTAAATTAACAACAGACATCACTGCACACTTACTCCCCATGTAGGACTTCTGTCTTAAGACAATGAGTTGCACTATGAGAATTGTAAAACTTGTTCTCAAACAGTACTTTATGCATTGTATGTGTGTGTGTGGGTGAGAACTGTTGAAATCTTTACTTAGTATAGAGTTGGTCTTCTGTATATAAAGTTAATTAAAAGCAAATCTCAATAAAGAATGGGATGGGAGAGGGAGCTGGGACAGGCGTGGAGGTAAGAGGGTGGGTACGGGGGAAAGAAACACTATAAGCCTAAAGTTGTACCTAAGAAATTAGCATTCATTAAATAAAGCTTTATAAAAACGAAATTTAATGGAAAATGCATTCATTATATTTTTGAATTTTAGATTTAAAGATGCTAGTTCTTCCTAATTTAATTAATAATTTAGTGTGCTCACAATAAAAATAAGTTTTATAAATAAAATATAATGAATAAAAAGATGATTTAAAAATAATTTTAAATTAAAAATACAAAAGTAAAGTAGAAGAAAATTAAGGAAAACGATCAACAGAAAGAACTCAACTGAGGACTAGCCCTACCAGACATGAAAACATAGCATTATAGTATCATGGCTCAATACTGAACAGAGAATATGAGAAACACAGTCTAATTAAAGGACAGAATAGAAATTCCAGAAATGTAAACAAATATACATATATTTCAAATAAGTAGATTAATCCATTTTCCAAAATAATAAAAATGAAAAACTTATGTATTTATTTGAAGGATGGAAAGTGAGGATCAGATAGAGACAGAGGGGGAAGGAGAGAAAGAAATCTCCAATTTCCTGGTTCATTCTCCAAATCAACCCAAGTCAATTCTAAGGAACTTGATCCAAGTCTTCAACATGGGTGTTGGGGACCCAACTATCTGAGCCATCACTTGCTGCCTTGCAGGATGTGCATCAGAAGAAAGCTGGAATCTAGAGCAGAACCAGGAGTTGAACCCAGGCACTCTTACACAGCATACAGGTGTGTCAACCCATGACTCAAACCACTGTGCCAAATGCCTGACCCTAAACTAACTTTTAACAAATGGAATTAGGGCATGGAACAATGTACATTTGCATAACTACTTCACAAAATGAATAAAAAGAGTTAAATGCCACACTTTGTTTTTTTTTTCTTTTTTTTTAAACTTTTATTTAATGAATATAAATTTCCAAAGTACGATTTATGGATTACAATGGCTTCCCCCACATACCGTCCCTCCCACCCGCAACCCTCCCCTCTCCCACTCCCCCTCCCCTTCCATTCACATCAAGATTCATTTTCGATTATCTTAATATACAGAAGATCAGCTGAGTATACATTAAGTAAGGATTTCAACAGTTTGCTCCCACACAGAAACATAAAGTGAAAAATAATAGATGATTTTTTTTAAATGATGATGAAATCAGATCAGACCTATTGTCATGTTTAATCCCAGTGAGAGTCAAGTTGGGAGTTGATAATTTCTTTTTTTTTTTTTTTTTTTTGCAGAGGATCAGTTTAGTATACATTAAGTAAAGATTTCAACAGTTTGCACCCCCATAGAAAGACAAAGTGAAATATATTGTTTGAATACTCGTTATAGCATTAAATCTCAATACACAGCACATTAAGGACAGAGATCCTACATGAGGAGCAAGTGCACAGTGACTCCTGCTGTTGACTTTACCAATTGACACTCCTGTCTATGGCATCAGTAGTCTCCCTATGCTCCAGTCATGAGTTTCCAAGGCTATGGAAGCCCCTTGAGTTCTCCGATTCTTATCTTGTTTAGACAAGGTCATAGTCAAAGTGGAGGTTCTCTCCTCCCTTCAGAGAAAGGTACCTCCTTCTTTGAAGACCTGTTCTTTCCACTGGGATCTCACTCGCAGAGATCTTTTGCCAGAGTGTCTTGGCTTTCCATGCCTGAAGTACTCTCATGGGCTTTTCAGCCAGATCCGAATGCCTTTAGGGCTGATTCTGAGGCCAGAGTGCTATTTAGGACATCTGCCATTCTAAGAGTCTGCTGAGTATCTCACTTCCCATGTTGGATCACTCTCCCCTTTATTTATTCCATCGGTTAGTGTTAGCAGGTACTAGACTTGTTTATGTGCTCCCTTTGACTCTTAGTCCTTTCATCATGATCAATTGTGAACTGAAATTGATCACTTGGACTAGTGAGATGGCATTGGTACATGCCACCCTGATGGGATTGAATTGGAATCCCCTGCTATGTTTTTAACTCTACCATTTGGGGCAAGTCAGCTTGAGCATGTCCCAAATTATACATCTCTTCCCTCTCTTATTCCCACTCTTATGTTTAACAGGGATCACATTTCAGTTAATTTTTAACACTTAAGAATAACTGTGTATTAATTACAGAATTAAACCAGTCATATTAAGTAGAACAGACAAGAAAACTACTAAGAGGGATAATGTATTAAGTTGTCCATTAACAGTCAGGGCTATGCTGATCAAGTCACCATTTCCCATAGTGTCCATTTCACTTCAACAGGTTTCCTTTTTGGTGTTCAGTCAGTTGTCACCGATCAGGGAGAACATATGGTATTTGTCCCTTTGGGACTGGCTTATTTCACTCAGCATGATGTGTTCCAGATTCCTCCATTTTGTTGCAAATGACTGGATTTCGTTGTTTCTTACTGCAGTATAGTATTCTAAAGAGTACATATCCCATAATTTCTTTATCCAGTCTACCGTTGATGGGCATTTAGGTTGGTTCCAGGTCTTAGCTATTGTGAATTGAGCTGCAATAAACATTAGGGTGCAGACCGCTTTTTTGTTTGCCAATTTAAATTCCTTTGGGTAAATTCCAAGGAGTGGGATGGCTGGGTCGAACGGTAGGGTTATCTTCAGGTTTCTGAGGAATCTCCAGACTGACTTCCATAGTGGCTTACCAGTTTGCATTCCCACCAACAGTGGGTTAGTGTCCCTTTTTCCCCACATCCTCGCCAGCATCTGTTGTTGGTAGATTTCTGAACGTGAGCCATTCTAACCGGGGTGAGGTGAAACCTCATTGTGGTTTTGATTTGCATTTCCCTGATTGCTAATGACCTTGAACATTTTTTCATGTGCCTGTTGGCCATTTGGATTTCCTCTTTTGAAAAGTGTCTATTGAGGTCCTTGGCCCATCTCTTAAGTGGGTTGTTGGTTTTGTTTTCGTGGAGTTTCTTGATTTCTTTGTAGATTCTGGTTATTAACCCTTTATCTGTTGCATAGTTTGCAAATATTTTTTCCCATTCTGTTGGTTGTCTCTTCACTCTCCTGACTGTTTCTTTTGCAGTACAGAAACTTCTCAATTTGATGCAATCCCAATAGTTAATTTTGGCTTTGACTGCCTGTGCCTCCCGGGTCTTTTCCAGAAACTCTTTGCCTGTGCCAATATCTTGAAGGGTTTCTCCAATGTTCTCTAGTAACTTGATGGTGTCAGGTCGTAGATTTAGGTCTTTAATCCACGTTGAGTGGATTTTTGTGTAAGGTGTAAGGTAGGGGTCTTGCTTCATGCTTCTGCACGTGGAAATCCAATTTTCCCAGCACCATTTATTGAATAGACTGTCCTTGCTCCAGGAATTGGTTTTAGATCCTTGATCAAATATAAGTTGGCTGTAGATGTTTGGGTTGATTTCTGGTGTTTCAATTCTGTTCCATTGGTCTATCCATCTGTTTCTGTACCAGTACCATGCTGTTTTGATTACAACTGCCCTGTAGTATGTCCTGAAATCTGGTATTGTGATGCCTCCGGCTTTGTTTTTGTTGTACAAGATTGCTTTAGCTATTCGAGGTCTCTTGTGCCTCCATATAAATTTCAGCACCAATTTTTCCAGATCTGAGAAGAAGGTCTTCGGTATCTTGATTGGTATTGCATTGAATTTATAAATTGCTTTTGGGAGAATGGACATTTTGATGATATTGATTCTTCCAATCCATGAGCATGGAAGACTTTTTCCATTTTTTGGTATCCTCTTCTATTTCTTTCTTTAAGGTTTTGTAATTTTCATCGTAGAGATCTTTAACATCCTTGGTTAAGTTTATTCCAAGGTATTTGATTGTTTTTGTAGCTGTTGTGAATGGGATTGATCTTAGAAGTTCTTCCTCAGCCATGGCATTGTCTGTGTATACAAAGGCTGTTGATTTTTGTGCATTGATTTTATACCCTGCTACTTTGCCAAAATCTTCTATGAGTTCCAATAGTCTCTTAGTGGAGTTCTTTGGGTCCCCTAAATAAAGAATCATGTCATCTGCAAAGAGGGATAGTTTGAGTTCTTCCTTCCCGATTTGTACCCCTTTAATTTCTTTTTCTTGCCTAATAGCTCTGGCTAGAACCTCCAGAACTATATTGAATAGCAGTGGTGAGAGTGGACATCCCTGTCTGGTCCCAGATCTCAGTGGAAATGCTTCCAACTTTTCCCCATTCAATAGGATGTTGGCTGTGGGTTTTTCATAGATTGCTTTGATTGTATTGAGGAATGTTCCTTCCAAACCCAGTTTGCTTAGAGTTTTCATCATGAACGGGTGTTGTATTTTATCAAATGCTTTCTCAGCATCTATTGAGATAATCATATGGTTTTTCTCCTGCAGTCTGTTAATGTGGTGTATCACATTGATTGTCTTGCGCACATTAAACCATCCCTGCATACCAGGGATAAATCCCACTTGGTCTGGGTGGATGATCTTTCTGATGTGTTGTTGGTGAGAATTTTATTGAGGATTTTTGCATCTATGTTCATCAGGGATATTGGTCTGTAATTCTCTTTCAGTGCTGCATCTTTTTCCGGCTTAGGAATTAAGGTGATGCTGGCTTCATAGAAAGAATTTGGGAGGATTCCCTCTTCTTCGATTGTTCTGAATAGTTTGAGAAGAATTGGAGTTAGTTCTTCTTTCAATGTCTGGTAGAATTCAGCAGTGAATCCATCTGGTCCTGGGCTTTTCTTTGTTGGGAGGGCCTTTATTACTGTTTCAATTTCTGTCTCAGTTATGGGTCTGTTTAGGTTTTCTATGTCTTCCTGGTTCAATTTAGGTAGGTTGCATGTGACCAGGAATCTATCCATTTCTGATAGGTTTCCCTGTTTGCTGGCATACAAGTCCTTGTAGTAATTTCTGATGATTCTTTTTATTTCTGTGGTGTCTGTTGTTACATTTCCTTTTTCATCTCTGATTTTATTGATTTGAGTCTTTTCTCTTCCTTTTTTAGTTAGTTGGGCCAATGGGGTGTCAATTTTGTTTATTTTTTCAAAAAACCAGCTCCTCGTGTGGCTGATTTTTTGTAATGTTTTTCTTGATTCAATCCTGTTGATTTCTTCTCTGATTTTAATTATTTCTCTTCTCCTACTAGATTTGGGTCTGGTTTGCTGTAGGTTTTCTAGATCCTTGAGGTGAATTGAAAGCTCATCTATTTGGTGCCTTTCCAATTTCTTGATGTAGGCACCTATTGATATAAACTTTCCTCTTAACACTGCTTTTGCTGCGTCCCATAAGTTTTGGTATGTTGTGCTGTTATCCTCATTTACTTCCAGAAAGTTTTTGATTTCTCTTTTGATTTCTTCTATGACCCATTGTTCATTCAGGAGCATGTTGTTCAATCTCCATGTGTTTGCGTATGCTCTAGGGATTCCTGAGTTGCTAATTTCCAACTTCATTCCTTTATGGTCTGAGAAGCTGCATGGTATGATTCTAATTCTTTTGAATTTGCTGAGACTTGCTTTATGGCCTAGTATGTGGTCAATCCTAGAGAAGCTTCCATGTACTGCTGAGAAGAATGTAAAATCTTTAGCTGTAGGATTGAAAGTTCTGTATATATCTGTTAGATCCATTTGGGCTATAGTGTCGTTTAAATCTACTGTATCCTTGTTGATCTTCTGTCCTATTGATCTGTCTATTTCTGAGAGTGGAGTATTGAAGTCCCCCAGTACTATTGTATTGGGGTCTAAGTCTCCCTTTAAGTACGTTAACAAATCTTTTAGATAAACCGGTGCCCTGTAGTTAGGTGCATATACATTGACAATTGTTATATCTTCCTGTTGAATTGATCCCTTAATCATTATGTAGTGTCCCTCTTTGTCTCTCTTAATGGTTTTTGTGGTAAAGTTTATGGTGTCTGATATTAAGATGGCTACGCCCGCTCTTTTTTCATTTCTGTTGGCATGGTATATCTTCTTCCAGCCTTTCACTTTCAGTCTGTATGGATCTTTGTTGGAAAGATGAGCTTCTTGTAAGCAGCAAATAGATGGGTTTTGTTCCTTAACCCAATCAGCCAATCGGTGTCTTTTAACTGGACAGTTCAGGCCATTCACGTTCAATGTGACTAATGATAAGTGGTAACTTTGCCCTGCCATTTGCCAAAGATAAGTTCTAATATATGCTTTGAATTCCCTGTGATCTTTTGCTGTGAGCTTTCCTTCCTTGGTTTCCTTCCTTTACCTTCTTTCATATTGAAGACCGTGTTTCTTTGTTTCTGTGTGTAACACATCTTTAAGCATCTTTTGCAGGGCTGGATGAGTGGCAACAAATTCTTTCAATTTCTGTTTGTTATGAAAAGTCTTTGTTTCACCTTCATTCACAAATGATAGCTTTGCAGGATATAATATTCTGGGCTGGCAGTTGTTCTCTCTTAGTACCTGGGCTATATCTCGCCATTCCCTCCTAGCTTGTAGAGTTTCTGATGAGAAGTCAGCTGTGAGTCTGATTGGAGATCCTCTGAGAGTAATCTGACGTTTCTCTCTTGCACATTTTAGGATCTTTTCTTTATGTTTCACTGTGAAGAGTTTAATTACAACGTGTCGTGGTGAGGATCTCTTTTGGTCGTGTTTATTAGGGGTTCTGTGAGCTTCCTGTACTAGGATTTCTCTGTCCTTCTCCAAACCTGGGAAATTTTCTGCTAATATCTCACTAAAAAGGCCTTCTAATCCTTTCTCCCTCTCCATGCCTTCAGGAATTCCTAGAACCCGAATGTTGGGTTTTTTAATAGTATCCTGAAGATTCCCGACATTATGTTTTAGATTTCTAATTTCCTCTTCTTTTCTTTGGTTTGACTGTATCCTTTCCTGTTCTCTGTCTTCTAAGTCTGATATTCTCTCTTCTGCTTCACCCATTCTGTTTGTAAGGCTCTCTATTGTGTTTTTCATTTGATCTATTGAATTCTTCACTTCAGTCACTATCCCAGTTTCCTGTTGTACTAGTTGTTTCGTTTCATTTTGATTCCTCCTTAATATTTCATTTTCACGAGAGAGATTTTCTATCTTGTCCATTAAGGATTTCTGTAGTTCAAGAATTTGTTTTTGAGAACTTCTTAATGTTCTTATCAATTTTTTGAGATCTGCTTCTTGCATTTCTTCTATGTCATCATCCTCATAATCTTGAATTGGGGTGTCTTTTTCATTTGAGGGCTTCATGGTGACTTCCTTGTTTTTATTACCTTGTTTTTTGGGTTTGTTATTTGGCATATTGGAGATATTTGGTTTCTTCACTGTGGTGCTTTTTCTTGTTATACTATGACTCTAGATTAAGTGGACTATCTGTTTTTGATGGAGCCTTAGGGCTTGAGATGGGTGTGGCCTGAGAGCTCTGTTTGGTGTGCCAAAGGTGACACTCCCAGGTTAGGCGTGGTAAACCTCTCTATCTCTCTCTCTTTCTTTCTTTTTTTTTTTTTTTTTGATTCAGAAGGGAAGTTATTCTGCACAGCTGAATGAAGTTGGAGGTAGTTAGCAGGCAAATGATATACCCACAGGAGCCAGAGATCGGAAGCTCTTTCCCAAGGACCCCACAGGGAATCTGTTCTGCCCTCAGAGTGGGCTCAAATTCTCCTTCAGTCTCCCACTGGGTTGCCAAAGTTATGGAATTGTAGCGTCTCTGGAGTTTGCTCACGTGAATTCCGTGAGTTCTCTCCCCCACCGTCTCTTTTCTCACAGCCTCAGTTCAGTAGCACCACAAATTTACTAGGTCCTAATCTCCTGTTAATTCGCCCCGCCCAGAGTCAGGTTTTTCTGCTAGGCTCAGGGCCGGTGCAGACCTGAGGTCGCTCTGCTTATGACGTATGTCCAAGATGGCGCCTGCTCTTTGTCTTGCTCGCCCTTGAGAGGTGAGCGGAGAGAGAGAAACCCGTGTCCGTACCAGTCACCTTTTTTTTTCCTCTCTCTCTCTTCCAGTTAGCCTGGTGAAGCTCCCCCCCCTCCGGGGGTCGTTCCCTCTAGTCTCCTCTCTCCGCTTGCCTGCCGGTGTCTCGGGCTATTGAGGTTCGGCTCACCTCGCGTTCCAGTGCTGGTGTGTTGAGTCTGCCGCTGGTGTCCCGAACTGTGGGCTCCCACGCTCTCCACGCAGGTCCACTCCCCTTCCAGCGCCGATGTGTGGACTCGGAGCCCTGGACGTCCCAAGTCTCCCCGCTGTTGTCTGTGTGGCACGCACTCCCCTTCGAGCACTGGCGCGCAGACCCTGCAGCTTGCGCAGCTCGGTCCCGCGGCTCAGCTTCCGCGCTGTGGGCGACCTTGTTCTCCCAGTAGGTCCTCCGATTCACGGCCACTGGATCCAGAAGAGTTTCCTCTGCAATATTTTCCTGGTTCTTTTTTCTGAGGCTACCATAACTCCCCTTTTATTAAACTAAATTTTCCCGGACTATCGGTGCGCGCCCTCACTATTCCACCATCTTGGCTCCACCTAAATGCAACACTTTGTATGAAGATTTTAAAAGATGATTAAAATGGAGAAAAAATTTGAAATAATACTTTTATAACTTCAGAATAGTAAAAATTAATGAAACTATGATTTAAAATCCAGGGTTTTTAAGACAAATATTGGAAAAATTTACTATGCAAAAGTAGAAAAATTCTGAATGGCAAAAGATAGCCCATAAACAAAATAAAAAGACAAATTGGAAAAAATTTGCAACTCATTCCACCAAAAAAGAATTAATATTGCTAATATGTAACTAGCGCTTAAGTGTCAATGGGAAAAAAAAAGACATTTCCCAAAAGAAAGTGAACTAAGAAAATGAATAGGCCATTCACCAAAAATGAAATAAAAGTGGATTCTACTATGGGAAAGATATGTTCAAGGTTATTAATACTAGAAAATAATTTAAAACTTCTTGGATAATAATTCTCATCTCTTAAGTTGGTAAAGTCCCAAACTCTATCACCTATGTCTTACCTACTTTTTACTCGTTTTTATAAGAAAACATTTATATTAGTTTCATGGGTTTGCTTGCATTGTTTATTTCACTATGCAAGTGCAAATAGGTGGTTACATCTTCTTGCCATTTTCTTGCACTAAAGAAAATGTACTGCATACCATATTCTACACCTTGCTTTTCTCTTTCATAACATATCATGGATATCTTTCCATATATGTGGATAGTTTAACAGCTACATTGAATTCCAGTAAGTATATGCCTCACAGTTTATCTTATTTTATAAAAGAAATGGCATATCTTTTAGACACTCATATTGTTAAGGTGATTTAAAACTTACCAGCTCTTACAGAGAACAACTTGGGAATATCTACAAAATCGCATTGAAAAAACTTATTGAATTGTGAGAAAATATCCAACAGATAAGATGGGACTTCAAGAAGTTTGTGGAAATGGAATGAAAAGATAAATTTGCTTTTGTACATTTTATGAAAAGACTATGCATGGATTTCAAAACTCCTTACAGCAAAATAAACTTGTTTTTTTTAATTCAATTTTTAACATATTTTTCAAGTATTTTTGTATGCCTGCATTCCTAAAAATGGCTTAGGTGAAAGATATTTAGCATTGCTTGGCATAGCAGAAGATTAACATAACTCAAGTGTTGGCCCTATTTCCCAGTGGTATAAGCACAAGTACAGCCAAGAAAGTACATCTGTTAAAGAGAACTTCATCATCAGCTGCAGGAGCCTCCAGTTATCTCAGCATTTAATGTGAGAATGCTTCGTAGGAAGTCTCCAACCTTATCAGCCAAGCTATTTAGGTCTATTCCTCCTTGACCAGCACAGGGACCCCTCTCTTGGGTATCCTTTACTTCAGAGCTCCCTGTTGAGTTGGCCGTAAAGATCAGATCTGTATTTCATTCACTCTGGCTCTCATTGCTCTACCTCTTCTTTCCCAAGAGCTACCATCTCAGTCAGATTCCTGAACAGCACAGTTGTCCAAGCGTCAACCTATTCCAGCCAATCTGAGATATTTTGGAACTTGATAAATAAACTCAGTAACACCTATGAGCAGAGTGAGGAATTAGACTACCCTCAGTCATTCCAAGTTGACTGAGTTAGAAACATAAAAACAGGGGCCTGAGCTGTGGCGTAGTGGGTAAAGCCACCACCTGCAGTGCCAGCATCACATATGGGCAACAGTTCATGTCCCAGCTGCTCCACTTCTGATCCATCTCTCTGCTATGGCCTGGGAAATCAGTAGAAGATGGCCCAAGTTCTTCGGACCCTGCACCCGCATGGGAGACCTGGAAGAAGCTCCTGGCTCTTGACTCCTGGCTTTGGATTGGCACAGCTCCGAACATTGCAGCCATCTGGGGAGTGAATCAGTGGGTGAAAGACCTCTCTCTCTCTCTCTGCCTCTTCTTCTTTGTAACTCTACCTTTCAAATGAATAAATAAATCTTTAAAAAATATAAAAACATACTTACAATTTAACAGCTACAAATTAATTTAGAACAGGTTGAACATACTTAATTTGAAACTTTGAAATCTTAAATGCTCCAAACTCAGAAACATTTTGTGTTCTTACATGACACTACCAAGTGAAAAATTGTGCACTTGATCTCATGACAAATCACAGTGAAAACACAGGCATATTAAAATATTGTATAAAATTATCTTCAGTCCATGTATATAGGGTATATATGAAACATAAATGAATTTTGTATTTAGCCTTGGGTCTTATCCATAAGATGTCTCATTGTGTATATGTAAATATTCCAAAATCAGAAAATACTCCAAAACACTTCTGGTTCTCAAGAATTTTGAGTAAGGGATGCTCAACCTATAATGATAAAAAGAGTTTCACCAGAAAACAAAGAAAATTAAAGTATACTATATAGGTTTATGCCTATTGACCAACTTCAAGGGATCAGGACATGAAGCAATATATGTTCATCCTGACGACACTGCATCATCAATAGAACTTCTGGCTACAAAAAAAGCATATAGTATATCTTAGGAATCTTTTTTTCTTGGCTCTACAGTGTTTGAAATGTCAAAAACTATGATGGTTGCAGTACCATATTTCACCAGTGGCATATGAACGTGTATAAACTTTTCCCAAGAATTCTTGATAAATAAATGATTGTGGTACCATACCTTTTTAATCACATGTTAAAATGTATACATCATTTAATTTCTAATGGGACAGTTGGTCAGAACGTTTAACAACATCAAGGCCAAGGGTGAATATCCTTTTGTGGCCTTTATGAAATGAAATCTGTGATCAGAAGTCTATTTTATGGTAGATAAGGACATCATTTCTGAGATAAATGAAAGAAAGTGTGAATAAAAACTGGAAATGCCTCCATGACATTCGAGTAAATCATGGAGCCTAAGAAAACATGCTAGGGCATTAAGTATTGGGTTTTTATTACAGCACAATTTAGTTAACAATTAAATCTGTATATAATAGACTTCCACGCTAGTAGTTCCAGAGTGAAAGAAATTAAGCCATGTTTCTTGAGCTTTGGGGGTTTAGTTTTGTGAGTGCATAGTAATTAAATAGCAGAATTTTCACACTTTCAAATACTTACATGGATATTCCTTACATAAAATCCCCAGTTAACAAAAGTTCTAAACTAGGCACCTATAAAGAGAATAAATGTATCTCTGTGTGTATCTGTGTCTGTATATATGTGTATGTATATGCATACACAGTGATCTTGGTTTAGGGATATCTTTCATTGCACAAATACTAAAACAGATAATGGAATTTTAGAAGTTTTAATTTGACTCATATCAGGTAACAATTTCTATTATCAAGCTCTTTGACAGAAACCGGATATAGAATGATTAATAAAACTTGTCTTTCTTCTCAAGCAACCCATAATGTAAGCAATAAAAAAGTGTTTAGTTACTTATTTGAAAGGCAGAGAGATGGAGAGATTGAGGGAGTGAGAGAGATTTCCCCTCCATTGGTTCACTCACCTAAATCTCACCATCCTTCGGAGTGGGTACAGCTGGGCTGGGATCAAAGCCTGGAGCTAGGAACTCAATCTAGGTCTCCCACATTGGTGACCAGAATTCAACCACTTGAACTATGACTACCGCCTCCCAGGGTCTGCATTAGCAGGAAGCTGGAATAAGGAGCTGGAACTGAAAATTGATCCCAGTCACTCTGAAATGACAAAGGGCATCTTAGCCACCAGGTTAAACACCTGCCCTGCAACTTATAATTTAATTAAGAGAATATAGACATATAAAGAAATTATTGTGGTAGACTATAAATATGGACCAGAAGGAATGCTCTCAAGATGCAGAAGAGTGAGGGGTTCTTTGTGGAAGACTTGGGATGAAGTGGGTAATGGTCTGCTCCTAGAAGATGTAGAAGAGGAGGTGTATTGAGGTGGGTCTTCAGTCGGAATTTGCCTGGTGATATAACCTGGAAGACATTCTACTGTGGGTTCCTTACAACATAAACATGTGGGGGAAAGGCATATCACATCTGGGAACTCTAAGTTCCAGCTTGGCTGGACAATCACCTGGGAAGGAGACAGCCATGAAAAAAAGCTGGTGCACTGGGCAGGAGTTGCAGCACAGAGCAACTGCAATAGGCAAAGGTGAGGAACTCAGTTCTTAGGACATTAGTATTCTGATTAGTAATAAACCTGTTCATCTTCCCTCCCTCGCCCACCCTTAGAGGACTGACAATCTGTGCTCTTATATTTTCAAATCTTTGCTAATTTAAAAGGTAAGGATGTCTTTTTTGTTTGTTTGTTTTTTATTTTTTTTAACTTTTATTTAATGAATATAAATTTCCAAAGTACAGCTTATGGATTACAATGGCTTCCACCCCATAATGTCCCTCCAACCCGCAACCCTCCCCTTTCCCACTCCCTCTCCCCTTCCATTCACATCAAGATTCATTTTCGATTCTCTTTATATACAGAAGATCAGTTTAGCATACATTAAGTAAAGATTTCAACAGTTTGCTCCCACACAGAAACATAAAGTGAAAAATACTGTTTGAGTACTAGTTATAGCATTAAATCTCAATGTACAGCACACTAAGGCCAAAGATCCTACATGAGGAGCAAGTGCACAGTGACTCCTGTTGTTGACTTAACAAATTGACACTCTTGTTTATGGCCTCAGTAATCACCCTAGGCTCTTGTCATGAGCTGCCAAGGCTATGGAAGCCCCCGAAGCCCCCTGAGTTCACCGACTCTGATCATATTTAGACAAGGCCATGTATATGATTTTGATTAGAAATGATATTGAACCTTTTTTAAAAAGCAAAAGGTTGTTAGTTACATGTACTTTCTACTTTGAAAATTACCTCCATACCATTTGCTCATTTCTATATTGGTGTTTGTTGATTTTCCTAGTGAGTATTGCTAGAAGAATTTTATACAATTATATTAACTATTTAACCCTGAATGTCTGAAAATACATTGTTCATTTTAGTTGACTTTTATGTAGAAAAAAACTTTAAAGATTTGTATATTTAAGTTTGCTGTTATTTATTTCTTCATTTCTTTATATTCTTCCTTATGGAAGACTTAACCACCTGAAACTTAATATTCATATCAAATTTATTTTCTTATAAATTGCAGTGTTTTAAGAAAAGATATAGCATAATTAAACTTTCTCTTTAGGAAGATAGCCCTGACAGGAGTATAAATGGTACAGTTTCTTGCACGTGACTACCTAACGAACTTTTCTTACTTTCTCCTTGTATGTTCCTAATGACTAAGTTGTTAAGTCATCAACTCAAAAACTTCACCTAAACTTGTCATCTTACAACATCTCATCCCTTGGGTGTCCCATTGCTTTGTAATTCGGATTGTATGTGCTACCTCCTGTTTGTGGTAGCCTTTTCTACTCTTCTGAAATGTTTCCGGTGCTTAAGAATCAATGCCATTTGAATTCATTCTCTTCCACGTGTGTGTGTGTGTGTGTGTGTGTGTGTGTATGTGTGTGTGTGTTGGGAAATGACTGAAGTAAAACTTGTTTTGAATAGGCAACAAGATGTAGGTGGTATATGTTTAATTGAGACTCTTGGGGAATGCCCACCCGCTATCACCACTGGTCATTTTTACACCGGTCATTTTAAGGCATTTGGTTTTGCTGTTTATGTTCCTGCAGACCCTTTCAGTGAGACATTTAGGAACCAATGTTTATTGAGTGTCCACAGGATGAAATGTAGTAGGTGCTTATCTGGGCCTTTCTGACCACTGCAAAAGTCTCAAGAAATGGAAAAGCTCTTCAAAACGGACAAGGAGGGATAGAAGCGACAAAAGTTGGAAGTACACATCAGCAGTGTGGCACAGATGAAAGCAAAAAGCTGAAACACGAAAGGTACAGTGTGGTTAAAGAGCCCTGAAACTCCAGGGTGCAGCATCCTGTTATTCTAAGCCTGCTTCATTTAATGCCTGAGCCGTTTTTTTAAGTTGACCACTTAAACTTGTAAGGAAATAATCAAACAGAGCTCAGGAAAAAATACTATTTCAACTTACCTCTCATTTTAAACTAAGCAACCTCATTCCTCCTTTACCCATATTTCTCAAGTTATTTTATCAAGTTATTCTTCTTTCATGAACCGATAAATCCTTTTCTATACTTTCTCCTAAATTCAACCTTGAACCAGTCCCCCGATTCCTCCCTTGCACAATCTTTGGAAGATTACCTCTTCTCTTCCTCCCTTCCAGCTACCTTTCTTTGGACTCCAACAATAGTAAATATCTTGCTTTTAGTTGTGAATGATATGAAGAATGTTTGCATCCACATCATTCTTCATACAATTCCTTTTACAAATGCATTCTACAAGTTTTACAAATACATTTTTATTGCTTAAGAATTTAAAATATTACTCCATAACCATTCAAATCAGGTGTTGTACCATTAGTGAAAAAGGAGGTTTCAGAAAAGTCTTATAGATTCCAAGTCATGCCAAGTCCCCACATCGCTCCCACATTAGGACAGCACAACTATTACAGCTAGTGTTACTTTAAGTATAAGTGTATATGAACATAACACTTGTGCTATTCTGTACATACACATGAATGTGAGATATTTCTTTAAGTTGTATTTGTAGTCATTTATTTGAGCTCTAAGATTTGGGTGAAAAAAATTGAATTTGTAATCTGTGGTCCCTGATTCAGACAATGAATATGTTTAAATTCTAAAATAAAGAATGGATCAGAAGCAACACTGTACTGCTTCATAAGAACTAACCAGATAAATATTTGATTTCCTACCATAATCATTATAAACCAGTTTATCAATGTGAAAGACAAATACAGATACAGCTTTTATTACTGTCAAATTGATTACTTGAATTGCACACACAACAAATGTGTAGGGTTCAGCATCTTCCTCTTGGGGCCTTCTTCCACTCAAAATTTATCCAACTCAGCACTGTACACTCAAAAAAATTCATCTTCTTTTAGTAGTTCATTAAAAATATATTGGAATTTCAGGATCTACTTTTGAAGCAAGATTGCAGATTTACGAGACTATGGTTACAGACTACAACTGGGAAGACCTGTGGGCTCAGGTGATGATTGGTGTGTGGTTCAATTCCTTTTACTTTAAGTCTCCCCACCCAGCCATTGTACTGAAGCTTCATTATTCTTCCAAAATCACTGGACTCAAGGAATTTTCTCTTAGAAACCACAGGCTATTTCAAGACCAATCCTTCATATATGCAAAGGTGTTTACAAATGTTATTGTGTGCACTCTGCTTGCTGCATTATTTCAGCATATTCCATTCTACCCAAGATACTAGAGAAACACACACATTGGTAGACTTGAGCCAATGAACGTGGTTAAGCCAGTGGATATTCATATGGAATTATGTTGGCCACATATTGATGACATCCATTCTTGTATCTTCTGTTCTCCTAACACATATCAGATCCACTCCTTTGCTGCTCACCAGCTGATCACCAATGACTCACTGAGTTACAGTTGTTTCAGATACATTTACCCCTAGTTTTTCTGACAAAGCAAGCTTCTGGCATCCTCTGTCTTTTTCAGTGTGCTCAACACTATCCTTGTTGCCACACCATCAGTAGAAAAGTCTGATGCCACAGAGAGAGAGAGAGAGAGACTCATTCTGTACAGATAGTGAATATTTTAGATAGTCTGTCTCATGGGAATCTTAGATGCTACCATGTGATCAAGGTTACTTCCCACCTTAGCAGCATGCCATATACTCCTTTAGGTGCTAGAGAGAGAGAGCAAGTGACAAAACCCATAGAGATTTCCAGCTTGGTGGAGCTGCATTCTAGTGGTGACAGAATTAACATCTGTAGATGACCATGAGTGGTCACCACTCATCAACCCTTATCATCAACTATATAATTTTTTAACCCAAAGAATTTTAAGTTCAAGGATTTCTAAAATTATTATTCTTCTTTTCCAAGGGGCCTTGATTGGGAACATTCTGAGCAATTCCAATTAGTCTGACCAGTTTTTGTTCTCAAGAGATTGAGTTGTGATTTCTTTCCTTCTACAGGCCCTGTGATTCTGAATTGAATCAATTTATCAATTCTCTAGTTTGCACTTGAGAGTAAAAAGGTGGTTAATGTCCCTAAATCTTTTATATTCTCATACTCAGCTTAGCCAAAAGATGCCCCTCACTTGGTAATTGTAAAGAAAGTGTCATTCCAATGACTATTCTCTAACAAACTTGTTCCAAGGTTACCTATTGTGGGGAGCAACTCGGACTACACTAAGTTACTGGAATTAAGACTTATTCTATGCATCTGCTCTCCCACAATATGGCGCTGGGAGAGGAGGAAACAGCTTCTACACAGCTGCCTCCAGTTCAACCAATAAACAGCAGGACCTGCTCCTGATTGGAGGAGAGCAGCGTACTCGGCGTTATGGGTAGCAGAGTTGGGATTGGTGGAAGAGGACTATAAAGGAGGAGAGAGACAACATGCACGAGGAACATCTAAGGGGAACATCTATCTGAAGGAACACCTGTGCAGCCCCCGAGAGAGCCGGCCGGCGGTGTGCCGCTCCCCCGTGGAAGTGGGGAAAGTGGCAGGGGGAACCGCCGTTCCATGGAGGTGGAAGGGTCGGTAGCCAACCTGGGAAGAACCAGCAGCAAACCCGGGGAGGGCCGAGCAGACAAAAGAACAGCGCAGGGTCCTGTGTTGTTCCTCCACGAAGAGGGGGAGCGACATAATGGTGCCGTGACTCGGATATGAAGCCTAGGCAGGGTTCAGTGTCGTTCTTCCATGAAGATGGGGAGCAACAACCTATGAATTCAAGCTAAGAAACAGGAAGCCAAATAGTTTTCAATAGATTCCTCTATTAATTTTTATATTATCTTAATAGTTATCCTGTTTCCACTTAAGTGAGTTCTTAATGTTTTCTATTCCCCAAAACTTGCTTGTTGAAACCTACTCATGAATGTGATGGTTTTGGGCGGTAGAGTCCTTAGGTCATGATTAGTTCATGAAGTAGGGGCCCTCATAAATGGAACTTACGCACTTATAAAGAAGGTTCATGTGGCTGCCCTACCTCTCCACCAGGTGAGGACACAGTGAGAAGAAGCCATCTCTGAACTAGAAAGTAGCTCTTCCCAACACCGAATCTGCTGGTCCTTTTATCTTGTACCTTCCAGCCTCAAGAGCTCTGTGAAATAAATTTCTGTTGTTTACAAACTACCCAATGTATGGTATTTTGTTTATGTCATCTCCAAACGGACTAACAATGGAGGGCATTATGTGAAGTGAACTGAACCAAGCACAGAGACAAGTACCTCATGATCTCACTCATGTGGAGACCCAGATTGAGTTCCGGGATTCTGTCGTTGTCCTGACCCAAACTTGGATATTGCAGGCATTTTAGGAAGATTTTTCTGTGTTCCTGTTGCACTCTTTCTCTGTCTCAGTCTCTCTGATTTTCAAGTACAAATACATAAATAAGTTTATATGCAGAATCTAAAAATCATTTGATCTCTTGGAAGTTAAGACGTGTAAGTTAGTTAACAGAGGCTGGGGAGATTAGGGAATAGACAGGAAAGGGAAAGGTTGATTATGGATACGAAGCTATAGTTTAATTGGGGTGAGAGTTTCCGGTGTCTGTTGCAGAATAAGGTGAGTACAGGGCATGATAATATGCTGTATATGCCTCAAGAGAAAAGGAAAATAAAAAAGCTGGAAGAAAGGATTTGAATGTTCTCCCCCTAAAGAAATGTTAAATGTTTGAGGAAATAGGTGTATTTACACTGGTTGGACATTTCCCAAGGTGTAATATGCATTGAACCATCACATGGTACCCCATACATATGTATAATTTTTGTCAGTTAAAAATTTTAAAAGTATTTTAAAAGAGTGAATTAAACAAATTTTCTCATCCTCTCATTCTTTTGAGTTGGTCTTCCTATAAATGAGAGATCACTGCCTTACTTTCAGTCTTCTAAAACAAAAACTCCAGCAAATATCACTCCAGCAGGAGCTGGGTAATTTCTGCTGTGCATAAGCCATAATGTAGCAACTCTGTGGGTGGAGCAGAGGTTTTTGGAGGGCACATCTTCTGTGTCCAGATGATGCCATAGTTCAACTCAATCTCCTTTGATTATTGCCTACAAAACTATACGTGTCTCACGGAAGGGTTGTTATCATCACCCCATTCCCACAGCTTCTCTAAAGAAATGTGCAGTTGTAAAACTTCCCTAGCATATGCCCATGGAAGACCAGTGGGAAGAGGGTGATAGGCACCTTTGTAATTGCTCTTCTTTATTTGACATAGAGCTCTCTAACAGAGCTCTTTCTATATTTGTAGTGAAAATCATGAGTGATGGAGGAAAATTTGCAAACGGCTCCCATAAATTATGCCAGGTAGCTCAAAAGCCATTTAGCGGGATTTTTCTAAAATACTAAAAGAGTTAAAGGAAATGCCTAATTGCCAATTAAACACATTCTCATTGAATTCCTTTAGACTTCCCAATCTTTAAATAATTACTCCTTCTTAAAAAAAAAGCTTTCTTCAACCATTGAAAGCCTTCTCTTCTCTGGTAATTTACTATAGTTTATATTAATATTCCACTTAAAATTTCAGTGATAATTATATCCTTAATTCTGTCTTGCTCATTAGTTCTTAAATTAAATGGGTCCTCTAACTATGCCCAACATTTAAAGAAAGCTCTATTGTTTGTTTGTTTTTCCTTTCACTCTTTTTCCATTTATATTTCATCACTATCATTCATTGAAATTTAGCACTGCTTTTAGAAGTCAATATGTAGGCACTTCTCTGAATACATTTCCATAATTTATTTAGTAATCTTTGAATGGTTTTTCCACTTAACAACTTGAAATCACAACACATTTTTTATTTTCCTAATATTTCAAAACCACAAAATAAAACAAAGAGGGATTAAGCATGTTTAACAACTCTATTTCCAAATCTAACCTCCTCATGTTGGCAATCAGCATCTTTTCTAAGTGTGTCCAGCTTTGCTTATATAGCTGTCTGCCTAGTTTAATCTGAACTGCATCAACGTCGGACTATGCCCTACAACCACTTCTCCTGATGATCTTCAAGTGTTATTTCAGGAATGTGTGCTCTTCCTTATATTCTTTGTATTCAAATTCTTCCAAATCTTTATGATTTCAACTAGATATGACTTTATTTTCTATTACAGTCTTATAAATTGTTTAATACATGAAAATATCATCTTACTAAAAAGTTTTAAGGGGGATAGAGTTGGGATCATACTATAGACTTCATTTATAACACCCAGGACCATATTATAATGACAGGGACATATAGCTGACACAAAAATAGCTGCTTGCAAACAGAAAAACAAGCTTCTGTAATGACATCTTTTAAATATCTGATGAGTTACAGTTGGGAGCATTTAGGTAGGGAAGAAAATAACAAACTGAAGGAGCTGGAAGAGAATTTGTGAGAGATACAATTTCATCAACTATAAAACACTTGAGCAGAAGAGTTAGAGAAATGCAGTTCTTGAGTTCTTCAGAACACTGTAAAAATCTGATTTAGCACTGTGAGTGGTAGTAACAGTTGGAGTAGGATAGATGTTATCTTTTTTATCCTAATAATGCTATTATATAGAAATTCTAGAAGTTATTGCTTCTCTGTTCAGTGTAGAAAAAATGGGAAGATGAATAAAAGTGTCACACATATATAGCAATGGTATTTTTGAAAATACTTTTAAGTTTTGAACAAGAAGAAGGCAGTATTTTTTATACATGCAATCTAGGGGCCAGTTCTGTGGCATAGCAGGCAAAGCTGCTGCCTGAAGTGCTGGCATCTCATATGGGCACCAGTTCGAGTCCTGGTTGCTCCATTTCTGATTAAGCTCTCTTCTATGGCCTGGGAAAGCAGTAGAAGATGGCCCAAGTCCTTGGACCCCTATACCCACATGGAAGACCAGAAAGAAGCTCCTGGCTCCTGGCTTTGGATAGACTCAGCTCCAGCCTTTGTGGCCATTTAGGAGTGAACCAGTGTCTGGAACACCTCTCTCTCTCTTTTTCTCTGTAATTCTGCCTTTCGGGTAAATAAATCAATCTTTTTAAAAAAATAATCTAAAAGGGGCAGATGTTTAACCTAGCCAATGATCCTGATTCCCGCATCAGAGTCCTGGTGACAGTTTCTGGTTCCAGCTTCTGACAACCAGACCCTGTGAAGCAGCAGTAATAGCTCCAGTAGTTGGATCTTTACCACCGGTTTAAGAGACTTGGGTTGGATTTCTGCTTCAGCCAATGCAGGGATTTGGGGAGGGAAATAGCAGATGGGAACTCCGTCATTTTATATCTCTCCTTCTCTCTTCCTGTTAAATGAAAGCAGAAAGACAAGAACAACAACAACCACAACTAGAAAGTAGAAAGGAAAGCCTTGGACACTGTTCTTCAACTCCTTAAAAATATTCCATTCAAAACAACTAACATAATCTCAATCATACCTTTCTCTCCTGTTCACATCTGCAGAAATATGTAAGAATCCCTTAAGGAAAATAAAAAGATAAATTGGGATAATCCTGATCTATGTTAACAAAAGAGGAGCCCTAGAAGAAAAATGAAACTGATTCCTTTGACTTTGGTTTCCTTCTTAAAGTGATACCTGTAACCTGATCCTCAGGAAGGCCTCCCCAGTTGGTTGGCGAGGTACTATCACTCCCATCACTTTGCAGTTAAACACCAAGTGTTCTCCTTTCTAGTCCTCATTAGCCCATGCTGCCTCCCCCATCTGTGTGTGTGTGTGTGAGTGTGTGTGTGTGTGTTGTGGTTAGGAAGTGCACAGGCAGTGGGCCAGGGGTATCTCATGTCCTTGCTCCATCTCTGTACTCTAGCTCTGGATGCCTTATTTCTGCTCCAACTAAAGGCCACTGTTGATACCCTGACCATTGCCTGGGGCAGGGCTCACTTCTGGGGCACAAATATTTGCTGTGCACTACTGTGACTTTGTTTGGGCATGGGAGGTGCTGCTCTCTGAGATGATAACGGACACTGACTATTGATTCCCACAGCACAGCAGATGCTGCATTTTAACTTACTGGGCCTTCCCTGAAGGCTCTGGGAAAGCTGGAGAGTAACTCTAACATTATATTTTGCAGGTTGCAGTTCTCAGACTGGTTCAGGCTTCTGGGATTCTTTATAAGATTTCTCCCTGGTTCCCTGTAAAGCACTCTCCCTGCCTTTTCTGGTCCTGCTTCTACCTGGCAGGCACTTGCTTGTCCCCACCATCAGGAATGTCCTCAATAGTCTCATCTCGAGTGTCAGTGTCTGAGCCTACAGCATTCTAGACACAAAAGAACGGTATTTCTACTTTACCACCACCCTGAGTTTGATTTCAATTCCTTATTTCTAACTCTATTATCAGTCTTTTCTTAGGGAAAGAGCTATCCCCTCAGAGGGCAATCACTGTCCACCCAAGAAATGTAACTACCTTTTATCCCTAATAAAGTTTATATGAATATATACAACCCATATGTGTGTATGTGCATGTACATGTGTGTCACTGGATTCCTGAGGTCTGGATATCCTATAGTAAATACTATATACGCACAGGCATTTCCCAGATAAGACCTTGCTTCTCACAGCCAAACCAATGAAGGGTCTGGGCTCTTCCAGGTTTTGGTCGTAATTTCCTTGAATCACTGCTCTAGTATAAGCGCATCTTGCAAGGATGATTAAGAGTCCCAAGTACCTGAGTAGTCTAGTAGCTTATGTGACAAATGGACATTTAATGTCAGCAGAGATGAGATTTTGCCTGAAGCAAAAAGCACTTCTACACGGGTGCACAGAGTAGTTCAAGTCCTTAAAAGATGGTCTATCAAAATCTTGATGTCAGATGAGCCTTTGTTCTATACTGGTATAATCAAATATGAAATTCAAGTGTGTACCAGGCTGAATAACGTCTCCCCAATATTCGTATTCACCTGGAACCATTCAAAGCAGGGTCCTGGAGGATATATTGAAGTTGATAAGGCCATACTAGACTGAGAAAGCCCTTAATCCAATGATCTGTGGCCTTAACAGAAGGGGAAAATACAGGCAGATGGGCACATAAGGAGAATTCCATGTGGCAATGCAGTTGGAGACTGTAGTAATGTGTCCACAAACCCAGGTTAAGTCAAGGACTGCCAGAACCCGTCAGAAGCCAGGAAAGAAGGATGGGATAGATTTTCCCCCTGGATCCTCCGTAAAGAACTAACTTTGCCAACACCTTGATTTCAGACTTTGAGCCACCTGTCGCTCCCCGTCTTCGTGGAGGAACAACACAGGACCCTGCGCTGTTCTTTCGTCTGCTCGGCCCTCCCCGGGTTCGCTGCTGGTTCTTCCCGGGTTGGCTACCGACCCTTCCACCTCCGTGGAAGGGCGGTTCCCCCTGCCACTTTCCCCACTTCCGCGGGGGAGCGGCACACCGCCGGCCGGCTCTCTCGGGGGCCGCACAGGTGTTCCTTCAGATAGATGTTCCCCTTAGATGTTCCTCGTGCATGTTGTCTCTCTCCTCCTTTATAGTCCTCTTCCACCAATCCCAACTCTGCTACCCACACGCCGAGTACGCTGCTCTCCTCCAATCAGGAGCAGGTCCCACAGTCTATTGGTTGAACTGGAGGCAGCTGTGTAGAAGCTGTTTTTACTCCTCTCCCAGCGCCATATTGTGGGAGAGCAGATGCATAGAATAAGTCCTAATTCCAGTAACTTAGTCTAGTCCGAGTTGCTCCCCACACCACCCAGTTGGTTATATTTTGTTATAGCATCCCTGGTACATTCCCTACATTATGGTATACTCTGCAATTTAATTTAACTCTTCACCTTGTGAGAAAAACATTTTCTTAAGCGATGCATTGTGTTTGTCGACATTATTCATTTCAGTATAGTCTGTTTCTGCCTCTGGCCATAATGAAATCTACAGGTTCTAGACTAACCTCCTCCCACTAGACTGGGGGATCAATCAAAGTCAGCAAGCAAATAAAAGGATAATTGTCAAAACCAAGTGAGTTTATCTCAGGCAGTTGTATAAAATTACTTTAGGATTTAAGACAACTCTCTCCATTTCTATACAGCCTTCTGCTGCAGGGTTCAGTGACTGCACTGGAGAAAGAAAAACACTTAAAAGTAATAGATTATGAAGATAAATTAAATTTGTCTTTAGAAAGATAATATGATTATATACACAGAAAATAACAGACTATTAGAACTAACAAATGAATTTTGCAAGATTGCAAGATACATGGATAGTACAAAATAAATTGTTTTAATACAATATCACACACAAATAAAACAAGAAATCTAAAAATTACCACTTCAAAATGCAATATAATCCCAAATATTGAGGTATAAATTTAACAAAATGTGTGCCAAATATCTACATTGAAAATTACATTATATTGCTAAGGGAAATGGAAAACTGATTATGTTTATAGACTGTGAGACCTAACATGCTTAAGACATCAGCTCCCCAATTTGATATACAAATTCAATTCAATCTCCAGCAAATTCCAATAGGCTGTTTTCAATTTTGATAGACATGATAAGATACTTCCAAAACTGATGCAGAAATACAAGACTTAGCATAGCAGAAAGGACGTTGAAAAAGAGATCTCAGCTTTAGACAGCGGTTATCAATTGATTAGATTAACATGTGAATATGGAAGCATATTTTTATATTTGAATTTTACTTGGTTGAAAGTGGCAAATATTATTCTGAATATAGATTATTAAAAGGTAATTAAAGCACAGTCATTGTCCTCAAATAATTTGAAAACCACAGAGGCAGGCTGCTGTTTTGAATGTGTGTCCTTTCCAAAATTCAGGTTGAATCTTAGTTGCCACTTTGACAGTACTTGGACATGAGACCTCCTAAGATTTTTAATGATTAATGCCATCAGTGTGGGAGTGAGTTCATTATAACGGGAGTAAGTCTGTCCCCTCACCCCCCAGTCTCATTGTTTCCCTCATTTGCTTTTGCCTTCTGCATTATACAGCACAAAGTTTCTCACCAGATGACAGCCTCTCAGTCATGGACTTTTAAACCTTCAGAACTATCAGCCAATAACTATGCTCACTTTTATTTGTGTCTTATTTTGATAGTATTCTGTTTTAACAGCAAAAATGGATCAAGACAGAGACATTCAAATACAGACAATACATAATATTAAATTATTAAATATGAAAATATTAATCATGTGACCGAATGAAAGAACATAGCTTTGGAATGCTGAAGTCCAAAGACGTTAAATATCTTTTTTTTTTTTTTTTTTTGGACAGGCAGAGTGGACAGTGAGAGAGAGAGAGACAGAGAGAAAGGTCTTCCTTTTGCTGTTGGTTCACCCTCCAATGGCCACCGCGGCTGGCGCGCTGTGGCCGGCGCACCGCGCTGATCCGATGGCAGGAGTCAGGTACTTCTCCCAGTCTCCCATGGGGTGCAGGGCCCAAGTACTTGGGCCATCCTCCACTGCACTCCCTGGCCACAGCAGAGAGCTGGCCTGGAAGAGGGGCAACCGGGACAGAATCCGACGCCCCGACCGGGACTAGAAGCCAGTGTGCCGGCGCCGCAAGGCGGAGGATTAGCCTGTTGAGCTGTGTAGCCGGCCCAACGTTAAATATCTTGCCCAAGATCACGTGCTCCTTGGTGATTGTGCTAGGAGTAAAACCAGAAGTATGGGCTGCAGAGCCTATGAACGTGACTGCTAAGCTACACTGCCTCCGAGCCTGCAGTCCGTCTCATACAGTGTCCTGGAACTCAGGATATAAAGTCACTTGCTCATTGTCAGTTTCCATGATAAATCCACATACTGCTAGCCAATGGAAATATAACGCAAGCCAAAAATATGAGCCACATATGTAATTTAAAATTTCCTGGTAGCTATGTGAAAGAGAAGCAAAAGCAAACATTACGTTATTATAAAAATATAGAAAATATATTTATTTAACCGAATATAGCTGGCAAGTCATTTCAAACAGGCAATTCATATGCAAATTATTAAGATGGTATTTTGCGTGTTTTATTTTCCAGTAAGCATCCAAAATCCTGTTTTATTTCACACACTGCATCCCAATTCAGAGGAGCTTGAGAGCCATATGGGGCGGTGGCTCCTGTGTTAGAGCCGGATTTAACAGTACTGTTGATTAGTAGGCTTACAAGTCAGAGAAGCCTGGTTCTTGTCGGACTGAAGCCGTAGGTCCCATCTTGGAACAAAGCTATGATAAAAGAGATACAGTCTTGAAAATCAAAGGATATTTCAGGTGATTCAGCTGTTTACTGGTGAAACCCACGGAGAGGCTCAGACTACACAGGTTCCAGCACAGCTTGTTCAAGTTCTCTCCTGACCCCGCCATTCCCAGGTAGCCAGCAGCTCCTCCACACTCTCACTTCCTAATTACTTGCTGATTAACTCTCAACCCCTGTGGCATCTGCTTCCTCTTTCTTTTTCCCAGCCTCTCTCTCCACTTAATATATAAAGCAATTTAGCCCCTTCGGCTAATTATCCCCCTTCTCTGTTCCACCACCTTTGTGATTATTTCTCTTACTGTAGTATCACCAAGGGCCAAAGACATCAAGAGTCCGAGAGTTCTCCTCTGTAGGTAAGGAGTAGATGGGGGCAGATATAGGAAAAGGCTATTTTTTTTTTCCATTGCTGGTTGTTTAGGGGATTGCAAGGGTGGAAGGCTCTGAAATTCAGATGGAGTTAGAACAGAGAGACAGTTTCCATCAGGAAAATAAGGTGCATGTTCTTCATTCCTGTTAGGTTTAAGGAAGAAAGAACAATGTGGCCCATCAACTTATGGAGGAACATAAGCCCAGACAATGGGCAAACGTGACTTTGTGGTTTTGCCTTTGACAGAAAATGCCTCAGTGGTTCCTACTCCTACTAGTGATCAAGAAGCAGTCATTAAGTATTTATTTTTCCATGCCTCTTAAAAGCAAACAAAACCCAAAACACTTTCATTGAACTATGCATCCAACCAAATTCTGAGGACAGATAATCTTCATGTGTAAGAACACTTACATAGGGTTCAGATAATTGTTCAACGAACATTTAGCTTCTCTGTTACATGCTGTGGTCCCTAAGAGATGAAGGCTTCTCATTTCTTCTTCAACTTTCCGTGTATCCCTGGCCAAAAAAAAAAAAATCCTTATCTTTCAATCCTGATGTAGGAAATTGCTAGGAAAGGTTTCCTGATCCTCAGATCCCTAGACAAAATTGAGACCTCCCTCTTTGATGTCTAGCTGCATTGTAACTGACATAGCTGTTAGCAACATGGTTTCCTTGTGGCTCCCAATGCAATGCCTAATATAAAGTAGGCCCTCAACACATATTTGCCAAGTGGATAACTATTCTGTCACCTCAAGCCTCTGTGACCCTTAGCTCGAACTATCCAAGGCTGTCAAGCCTTTGGAAATCAATGCCTCTTAATAGAAATTCCTTGACTCTTTCCAGTAAGGGTGTGGTCCAGACACAGATGGAGAGTGAATTTAGATAGAAATCATTAAAAATAGTAAGAAGTTTGAAAATCTGGCTTCTAAAGTGCTTATACCATGTAGAGAAAAAGTCTTACTTTTTGGAAGGTGACTATAACCGAATTTCATTTTATGACAAAGTAGATAATGAAGGAAAGAAAGCAATAGTCACCATCTTAAGCATTATCTGTCCTGCAAGCCTAGTGCTCAACATCTTGATACCAGAATAATTAATTTGTACATATTTTTCCCTTTGTTTCTTTTGGAAGAAATAAAAGACTAGAATAATATTACAGAGTTTAACAAAGAAAAGGACAATTTATAATAATAGTAAAAAAAGTTAGATGATCAAAAATCTTTAGTACATACATTTACATGAATTCTCTTTAGGAGGTTGTGGAAACATTGCATTTTACATCATTTAATAAAGGAAGATGAAAAACAATCAGCATATTACAGTGAGCTGTCCCCAGAGGCTAGAGTCAGTGACCCTATAGCAAGAATCTATTTCTCTCTCATGGTCCTTTCCCAGTAAAATAAATCAGCTTTGGTCTTGGAAGACAGTCAAGATGAATATTAGTGTCAGAGCTGATTTCTGCTTTTCTACTTCATAAATGTTTCCAGCAGGATGCAGAGGCAAAGATATGCCTTAGTCTAAAGCTCCCTAGGAGTTTTCATGGTAACCCAGTGAAGCATGTGATAAGGTCCCTCATTTGCAAGTGTAGCAGTCATTTCCAGGCTGCTGGTAACAACCTGTGCCTCCTGATAAAGTTGCTGTATCAAGTCATCTTCCCCATCTATAATTTTCATGACTTCCCATAATGGATTGCTGACATCCTGGCCTTGATCTCTCAGCGAAGAACAAATTGCCAACATGGCTGGTAGGTTTACATGCCGCATATTTTCTCAGACCAATCACTCAATTTGTGTAAGGTGGCTGAGTCCAGCAACAAAAAAGGATTCCATTTCACAGCAGATTTTGCAGTAGAACTTTTTCCTGGTTAAATTTATTTCACCCTCTCCGTTCCTGAAAATAGAGGTGTAGGTATCAAGTAGTGGGAAAGTGTGATTGATGGGAAATGAGATTGTGCTTTCTCAGAAACAGCAGGCTACCGTGGCCCAGTATTAGTGAGAAAGACCACACGAGCACATGCTTTTTCAACTGATATCCTGGCTGTAGCCAACACCGCTTTCTGCAGCTATGGTGTTTGGGACAAAATGGATTAAGCACTCAGGATGCATTACAATGGGCAGGCATTGTGGTGAAGCAAGTGAAATCACACTTTGGGACACGTGCATCCTATATTGGAGGGCATGGTTCAAGTTGCGTATACTCAGGGCTTCTGATCCAGCTCCTTGCTAGTGCACATGGGAGACAGGGGATGATGGCCCAAATTCTTATTTTTTGTTGCCCACATGGGAGACCCAGAAGGAGTTTCTGGCCCCTGGCATCAATCTGACCCAGTCCTGGCTATTGCAGACAATTGGGGAAAGAACCAGCAGATAGAATATGTCATGATCAGTCTCTTTCAAATAAAGAAATAAATCTAACACTCGGGTCTTAGAGAGGTGTAAAGTATACAGTTATTATCCAGATGCCATTCTCTTTTTTTTAACTTTTATTTAATGAATATAAATTTCCAAAGTACGACTTATGGATTACAATGGCTTCCCCCCCATAACGTCCCTCCAACCCGCAACCCTCCCCTTATCCACTCCCTCTCCCCTTCCATTCATATCAAGATTCATTTTTGATTCTCTTTATATTCAGAAGATCAGTTTAGCATACATTAAGTAAAGATTTCAACAGTTTGCTCCCACACAGAAACATAAAGGGAAAAATACTGTTTGAGTACTAGTTATAGCATTAAATCTCAATGTACAGCACACTAAGGACAGAGATCCTACATGAGGAGTAAGTGCACAGTGACTCCTGTTGTTGACTTAACAAATTGACACTCTTGTTTATGGCCTCAGTAATCACCCTAGGCTCTTGTCATGAGCTGCCAAGGCTATGGAAGCCCCCGAAGCCCCCTGAGTTCACTGACTTTGATCATTTTTAGATAAGGCCATGGTCAAAGTGGAAGTTCTCTCCTCCCTTCAGAGAAAGGTACCTCCTTCTTTGATGACCCATTCTTTCCACTGGGATCTCACTCATGGAGATCTTTCATTTAGGTTTTTTTTCCCCAGAGTGTCTTGGCTTTCCATGCCTGAAATACTCTCATGGGCATTTCAACCGGATCCGCATGCCTTAAGGGCTGATTATGAGGCCAGAGTGCTGTTAGGACATTTGCCATTCTATGGGTCTGCTGTGTATCTCACTTCCCATGTTGGATCATTCTCTCCCTTTTCCACTCTATCAGCTAGTATTTGCAGACACTATTCTTGTTTATGTGCTTCCTTTGACTCTTAGTCCTTTCATTATGATCAATTGTGAACAGAAATTGATCACTGGGACTAGTGAGATGGCATTGGTACATGATACCTCGATGGGATTGAATTCGAATCCCCTGGTATGTTTCTAACTCTACTGTTTGAGGTAAGTCAGCTTGAGCATGTCCCGAATTGCACATCTCTTCCCTCTCTTATTCCCACTCTTATATTTAACAGCAATCACTTTTCAGTTAAGTTTCAGCACTTAAGAAGAATTGTGTATTGATCACAGTATTCAACCAAAAGTATTAAGTAGAACAAACGAAAAAAAATACTAAGAGGGATAACATATTAAGCTGCTCATCAACAGTCAGGGTGAGGGCTGATCAAGTCACCGTTTCTCATAGTGGTCATTTCACTTTAACAGGTTTCCTTTTTGGTGCTCAGTTAGTTGTCACCTATCAAGGAGAACAAGTGGTATTTATCCCTTTGGGATTGGCTTATTTCACTCAACATAATGTTTTCCAAATTCCTAACAGGGATCACTTTTCAGTTAAAATTTAAACACCTAAGAATAATTGTGTGTAATTTCCAAACAGGTATGTTCTGAACACCCATTCTGTAGGCTGCCGGGATTATAAATCAATGATATATTTGAACAGTTTCCATGGCACTGTCTGTACCTGAGTTTCTTTACCAACTGAAGAAGTTCAGTTATAGGGACCCTTTTCCAGACTACTCCATTTGCCTTCCTATTAATCTGTGTCAGCCTTAAGGCAGAGCTAAACTCTTTCTTATTCTCTATAAAATGCAGTGTACACAACTCTTTCATGTATAAAAGACCTCACTGCAGATGGAGATGCACAAACTGGCCGTGAAAGCATGAGCTGAGAATTCATAGCTTGGTCCTTGTCTTTCTAAAAATGTTTCTGCTGGATCACCTCACAGTTCCTTAGCACTTGCTTCCTGCCTGCTATTTCTTCTTGTTTTGCTCTTTCTAGACTTTTCCATACCCATACATTCTCAGTGCATCATGTTTAACAACCAATATGGTGAGGGAGGCTGACCAAAGAAGTGGCTGGCCTTTGGCATGAGTCAAAAGCAAATGGACACCTTTACAAAATCTGCTTATACTCCGAGAATGTAGATTTAAATTAAAACATGATTTATTTACATTACATTTGAAAGACAAAGAAACAAGACAGAAATGTATTCACTGGTTCTTGCCCCAAATGCCCGCAACAGTGAGGCCTGTACCAGGCACAGGACAGGGGCCCAGGAGATAGCCTGGGTATTCCAGGTGAGATGAGGGTGTCAAATACTTGGTGCGATCATTTGCTCTTTCCCAGGATGCTGAGTGGCAGAAAGCTGATTGGCAGCAGCAGAGCTGAGACTTGAATGGGGCACAGCATTAGGATGTCATCCCAAGCAATGATTTCATTGCTGCATGAAATGCCCACCCTGGAAGGTAGATTTTTTAAAAGGCTGGGAACCAGAGGAGCTGTTTGACCTGCTTTTATCTATTTTGAACTAAATTTCTAAATCTTAAGTTATTTATACCTTTTCAAATTCAACTTTTGATTTGTTTTATCATTTGATTATAGTTGTAGCTTTTAAAATCAAAAAAAAGATTCTTGGTTGAGGATACGTTTGAAGCTATTGAAAGAACTGTGAAATTTTGGGTATTCTTTTTCACCTCATGAATTACACAGGCATTGTAAACTTCAAGAATATCACAAACTCTGTTGGAGAAGAAAATTGAAAATTATAATTGGTAACAGGAAATAGCAGTTAGACTTGAGCTGCTAAGTGGCACTATGGTGACCAACAGTTCCAGTTTCTCTGGGATGGTTCCAGATTTAACCCTAAAAGTCCCGGGAAACCTTAGGTCCTAGACAAACTGGAGCAGGTGGGGACTCCAGCTGTGATGCCTGCTCCCACCCCTTACCCACCTAAGAGAATCTCACTCCTATTTCCTGAGCTGGATGATGGGAAGATGCCATCTCATCTCTGCTCATTGGACGAACCTGGGGGAAATAGGATTACATTTCTCATGAAGAAGAATAAGAGCCACACACATTCCTCTCCACCTAGTGTAAGATAAGTATTATTTACCCCGAAAGAAAGACACATAGTAGACAGACTGACATTTCCTGATAACAGTTGCCGATTTCACTGTGAGCCTCATCACCCCCAAGCACCTGTGGGTGTGGCTTGGGTAAACTACAGCTGGGGGGATCATATTTGTTAGAAGTCAGATGAAACAGAGAGAGGAAAACTGAGTCCGCCCATCCTCCTTTGTGTTCATAGACAGTATCTGCAAGGTTTTGAACTTCAAACAACACTGAAGTGTTATTCTCTGACAAGTTAGAACCTCACTGCCGTCTCCCCTTCAAGGGTTGCTTCCTCCCAACCCCCACCAGTGTTGAGTGGTGGTGACCCAGAAAACAGAGCTGCTCGCTTTGGTTCTATGGTTTTTCTTGGCCAGTTGGCAGCTTCTTTGCCTGGCAACCTATGCCCCATCTTCTACCCAGCTGATAGACTCCAGACAGCCAACGCCGAGTGTAATCTTAATTTGTTGTGACTGGTAGCTGTGCCCTGGTGTGATCTGGAATTTTGCTGTAATTTGTGTTTCAGAGCTGCATATGGAGATAGGCTAAAGCTACTTCTCAACTGACAACAGATTGTTCCTTAACTACCCTCCCCTATGAAAGTCCCCCAAAGAACAGAGGTTCACTCCCTGTTGGATTTCCAATGGCTGGAACAGTACCTGGAAAGTATTAGGCGTTTAATAAATATCTACTTTTTACTTGCTGAATATTATGGTTGGTGGTGCAGTAAGCCTATGATTATAGAGTGGACTGAATTTAGGTTTTTTGCAAAAATTAAAGGAAATAAAGGAAGGGAGAAGGAGAATTGAGGGAGGAAAAAATGAGGGAAGGCAGTATGATTCTCTTTTTAGAGTTACATCTATGAAATACATGAAGTCTATTTTCTCTATATTAATAAAAGTATTTGTTAATGAAAACATGAAAGATTTCTGGTGGGAATTATCACTGGTACAGACTTTCTGGAAAGCAATTTAGTAACACATGTCATTTATTATTCTTTGATTTTTAGGAAATTAACTCTTAAAAGGTAGTCAAACCATCCATCCAAGATTTATGTAGAAGGATTTGTATCAGTGAATTTTAATATCTATGAAAGTAGAGATAACAGAAAGCTCCTAAAATATAGAAATAGTACTTCTTCCACAGAAGTGATATTATTTATCTGATAAAAATGTAACACAGGGAAAACATTGGTGGGAATATGAACCGTTATAGCTGTTCTGAAGAGAATGATGTAAGGTAGTACTATGACACTTTTACTCCTATAGATACCACACATCATCAAGAGACACGTGTGCAGCATAGATTGGAAATGACTAGGGGCTCATCCCGAGTGAAACACAACACACATCCTCCTACACAACACACATCCTCCTTAAATGAACAGCACATCTTTGGATTTATGCACTAACTTTAATGAGGCTCATGGGAGAAATGGGATTGAGACAGTTCTCTACAAAGACTTGCCATTTTGTAAGGAAACTCTAATACACCATAATAATACTAATGACAGCACTGGCGCCATTTATAAAAGAACTGTGAAACTTTTAATCATTTCTTTAAAAATTCCTGTGTGAAATATAGGCTCTTGTTTGGAAAGAAGCAGATGCTTGGTTGGTAGAGGTGTGGAGAATGGGAGAGGATGAGTGAGACAAGGAGATACATTTTCTCAAGTTCAAGATGGGGAAACAATTGCAAATTTTAAGTAAACTGTAGAACCCCCAGAGAAACATTCCTCTTAGTTTTTGTCTTCCCTTTGCATCTCTTTTATAAGAGTAGGGCAAAAATCATGCAAAAAGTAATACTCATAGTTAGTGTCTGTAGTCAAAATGAGTCCAAGAGAAAAACACAGGAGAATGGGGATTATGAGAAATAGTGTGTGCCCATGTGAAGTGCTACATTCTTCTGTGCTAGTGGACTTTGTGCTTGTAGATGTTGTTACTTGCTGGTATGTACCTACAAATCAACATTATATGGTTTGCAAGGCTACCTGTGAGTACACATCCAGGGACTTATGTCAAATGTGTTAGAGGAGGCCGGCACCGCGGCTCACTAGGCTAATCCTCCACCTTGCGGCGCCAGCACACCAGGTTCTAGTCCCGGTCGGGGCGCCGGATTCTGTTCCGGTTGCCCCTCTTCCAGGCCAGCTCTCTGCTGTGGCCAGGGAGTGCAGTGGAGGATGGCCCAAGTACTTGGGCCCTCACCCCATGGGAGACCAGGATAAGTACCTGGCTCCTGCCATCGGATCAGCGCGGTGCGACGGCCGCAGCGCGCTGGCCGCGGCGGCCATTGGAGGGTGAACCAACAGCAAAAGGAAGACCTTTCTCTTTGTCTCCCTCTCTCACTGTCCACTCTGCCTGTCAAAAAAAAAAAATGTATTAGAGGTGCTATGCATACAAGGGAAGTAGAAGGGACTAGGCATTGGAAAAGAAAGCAAAAGTAAAATTAACTAAGAATGGAGCTTGTATTTCCCAATGGTGATAGAGTGACTTAAAAGGATATGTGTTCTAAAAATTCTATATTTGTGTTAAAAACCAAAACCAAAAAATGCAACAAAGTTTTCAAAAGTCCAAGAAGAAAAGACACTGTATAAATGTATTTATTGGTATGGAAATGAGAACACAAATATTGTGAATTGGAGAAGAAATTATAATAAAAATTAAAAATTATATACCTGAAAGTATATTTTTAAACATTAATGGTAATTATCTTTCAATGTGATATTTCAGATTTTTATGTTTCTATCTCTGCATCTTAAAACTGTTTTACAAGAATAATGTAATGTTTGTGTAATCAAGCAGAAAAATACATTCATGCTTTGAAAAATTAAGAAAAAATTAAATAGAAGATGTGACTCAGCTGGTAGGATGGCATATGAGTGAGTGGGCCAGTGTGCACATTACTTGGTGAATATGTATGGGTGTATTTTTTTTTATTAAAAAAAGCAAGAAGTAATAAAAATAGTATTTTGCTGTTTAAAAACAGATAGAAAACTGCCGAGGCTCCAAAATGTAAACTGTCCACCTGAGTAATCCAAGCTAACTGGGAAAAAAATGAAAGCAACAATACAAAACTGCCTCCTGAGACTCTGAGAGCTTAGTGTGGGAATGGACAAGATGGCTCACTTTTGTAGCAGCGAGCCTCCTTAATGATCATGATTTACTTTACGAGGACACTGACGTGTGCTATGAACATACAATAAGAGCATTCTGTGGGAGAGGGAAACCATGATTGTCTCAGGATAGCTGGTCTGCGGCAGCCTGGTAGAGAAGTGTCCTGGCCTTGAGCTCAGAGAATCCGAGATCCTGGCTCTGAATCTCACCAGCTCTGTGGCTAGGACAAGGGGGCCCTTCGCTCATGAAGAGCTACCTACTCCACCACGTGTTAGAGCAATGGGAGTGTTAGTAAACTCTGAAGGACTATTCAAATGCACTTTGGTATATTGTAATACCCAATTAACTCAGTAGCATATAAAGCGATACAGTACATTTTCTCTTTCAGAACTGCTAGCCCTGGTCCTGTCACTAGTTCATGAGATAAGTATAGAAAACTCACTAACAGCTATGTGCCACTTTCAGAAATGCTACTTTGTGAGGAGCAACTCGGACTAGACTGTTACTGGAATTAAGACTTATTCTATGCATCTGCTCTCCCACAATATGGCGCTGAGAAGGGAGTAACAACTTCTACGCAGCTGCCTCTCGCCAACTTGAGTGATGACCTGCAGGAGCTGATCCTGCTCCTGATTGCAGGAGAGCAGCGTACTCGGCGTTGTGGGTAGCAGAGTTGGGATTGGTGGAAGAGGACTATAAAGGAGGAGAGAGACAACATGCACCAGGAACATCTATCTGAAGGAACACCTGAGCAGCCCCCGAGAGAGCCAGCCGGCAGTGTGCTGCTCCCCCGCAGAAGTGGGAAAGTGGCAGGGGGAACCACCGTTCCACGGAGGTGGAAGGGTCGGTAGCCAACCCGGGAAGAACCAGCAGCAAACCCGGGGAGGGCCGAGCAGACAAAAGAACAGCGCAGGGTCCTGTGTCGTTCCTCCACGAAGAGGGAGAGCGACATAATGGTGCCGTGACTCGGATATGAAGCCTAGGCAGGGTTTAGTGTCGTTCCTCCACGAAGAGGGGGAGCGACACTACTTCACATGTCATTGTAAACAATGAATAAATCATTTAGTTCTTTTTGGATTTCCCATCCATACAATCTAGAGCATGGAAACAATTGAATACTGAATGCAGTTCACTAGTCTACAATTGTGTATAAATGCCTTCAAGAAATTACTTTGTACATTTGTCTAATCAGTATATTTAAATATTTTATATAAATTAACTAATTTATTATTTTCAACCATTTGAAATCAGTACAATTACTATTCACATTTGATAAATGAGCAAAAGGAACACAGAAGTGTTAGGCTGTTTGTAAAAATCACATGGTTAGTAAGTGGTGGAATGCACCCTACATGCAACCCCATGGACAGCAAGCTTGAACCTTTGCAGATGGCTCCCAAGCACTTGCAAAGAACTGACCTAACTGCAGGGTTTGAAAAAAAGACTAAAACAGTGCATTTCAGAGCATCACCTTGGAGAAAATAATTGGGAGGTTCATAGAGCCTTGTTAGTGGCATTGAGATAAGACATTTAATATTAAGAATTCTCTTTCAAGAGAAAACAAGATCTATGGAGCAGGTACATACTTAGAAAAGATCTGAGAGAACCTCAGAAGGCCTAGCAGAGCTGTGATGAAGGTGCTTCACTCACACACAGTCAGGAAAGACTGGAGGAGGCGACTGCTTCTTCAAATGTGAAGATAGTAATGAAAGCCTTTAAGAAACATGAAAAATCAAGAAGACAAACAGCCATCAAAGGAATACAATGATGTCTCAGTAGTCAACCCCAAAGAAATAGCAATCTATGAATTGCCTGCGAAAAATTCAAAGTAATTGCTTTAAGGAAATTCAGGGAACTAAAAGAAACACAGAAAACTCAGAGAAATAAGGAAAATAGTACAAGAATATTGAAGTTCAAAATAATACAGATAAATATTAGAAACAACATATTCTGGAGTTGAAAATTACAATGAATAAAATGAAAAATAAACAAGAGAATGTAAAAGGCAGACTTGATCAAGCAGAAGAATCTGAACTTAAGACAGGTCACTTTAATTTATCTGGCCAGAGGAGCAAAAAGAATGAAACAGAATGAAGAAATTTCATGTGTTTCTTGGGATAGAACACCATCAACAAAATTAATGTGAAGATTACAAAAGCTCACAAAAAAAAAAGAAGCAGGAAAGGTGCTATCTATTTTTTTAATGAAATAATGGCTGAAAAATCTCTATTTTGAAGATACACATGGATATCCAGGTACACGTAGCTTAAAGATTGCACAGATGTAACTCAAACAAGACTTCACCAAGATACATTATAGTCATACTTTATAATTTCAAATTATATTGCAAAGCTATAGTAATTAAAACATTATGGTACCTGCATAAACAGACACATAGTTGAATGGAACAAAATGGAGAGCCAAAACATAAGGCAGATAAAGTTTCTGCATACATACCAGGGGACTCCAATTTAATCCCATCAGGGTGGCATGTACCAATGCCATCTCACTAGTCCAAGTGATCAATTTCAGTTCACAATTGATCATAATGAAAGGACAAAGAGTCAAAGGGAGCACAAAAACAAGTCTAGTACCTGCTAATACTAACAGATAGAATAAGTAAAGGGGAGAGTGATCCAACATGGGAAGTGAGATACTCAGCAGACTCATAGAATGGCGGATGTCCTAAACAGCACTCTGGCCTCAGAATCAGCCCTAAAGGCATTCCGATCTGGCTGAAAAGCCCATGAGAGTATTTCAGGCATGGAAAGCCAAGACACCCTGGCAAAAGATCTCTGCGAGTGAGATCCCAGTGGAAAGAACAGGTCTTCAAAGAAGGAGGTACCTTTCTCTGAAGGGAGGAGAGAACCTCCACTTTGACTATGACCTTGTCTAAACAAGATAAGAGTCGGAGAACTCAAGGGGCTTCCATAGCCTTGGAAACTCATGACTGGTGCATAAGGAGACTACTGATGCCATAGACAGGAGTGTCAATTGGTAAAGTCAACAACAGGAGTCACTGTGCACTTACTCCTCATGTAGGATCTCTGTCCTTAATGTGCTGTACATTGAGACTTAATGCTATAACGAGTACTCAAACAGTATATTTCACTTTGTGTTTCTATGGGGGTGCAAACTGTTGAAATCTTTATTTAATGTATACTAAACTGATCTTCTGTAAAAAAAAAAAAAAAAAGAAGAAGAGGAAATTATCAATTCCCAACTTGACTCTCACTGGGATTAAACATGACAATAGGTCTGATCTGATTTCATCATCATTTAAAAAGTCATCTATTATTTTTCACTTTATGTTTCTGTGTGGGAGCAAACTGTTGAAATCTTTACTTAATGTATGCTAAACTGATCTTCTGTATATAAAGAGAATCGAAAATGAATCCTCATGTGAATGGAAGGGGAGAGGGAGTGGGAAAGGGGAAGGTTGTGGGTGGGAGGGACGTTATGGGGGGGAAGCCATTGTAATCCATAAGCTGTACTTTGGAAATTTATATTCATTAAATAAAAGTTAAAAAAAGATAAAGTTTCTGCATAGAAAATGAAACAGTCAACAAGACACCTACAGAACTGGAAGAAGTATTTTCAAATTGTATTTTGGATAAGGAAGTAATATCCAAAGTATAAAGGGAACTCATAGAAATCACTAGCAAAATATAAAAGTGAACAATCCAATTAGGAAATGCGCAAAGGTCCTAGGTAGGCATAATAACAGCCAATACATATATGAACAGATGATTAACATTGTGAATCACTAGGAAACACAAATACAATGTATTAGTATTTAACACTTCCTACCTGTTAGCATAGCTATTATGAAAATGTCAAAATATAACCAATTTTAGAGAATAATGAAACTTTTCCCATTTCTGGTGAGAATACTTATTGGTGAAGACATTGTGGAATGTGGAAGGTCCTCAAGAAACTTCAGTGGAAGTACTCTATGATCCGCAGTCCTGCTGCTTGGTATATAACCAAGAGAAATGGCATAAGCACTTCACGGAGCTCTCTGTACTCCCATTCTCTTTGCAACACTTTTCACAATAGTCAGGATATGGAAACAACCTAAGTCCATAGATGAATGAATGTTAAGAACCTAAATACAGGCCGGCGCCGCGGCTCACTAGGCTAATCCTCCACCTTGCGGCGCTGGCACACCGGGTTCTAGTCCCAGTCAGGGCGCCGGATTCTGTCCCGGTTGCCCCTCTTCCAGGCCAGCTCTCTGCTGTGGACAGGGAGTGCAGTGGAGGATGGCCCAAGTGCTTGGGCCCTGCACCCCATGGGAGACCAGGAGAAGCACCTGGCTCCTGCCTTCGGATCAGCACGGTGTGCCGGCTGGCAAGCGCGCTGGCCGCGGCGGCCATTGGAGGGTGAACCAACAGCAAAAAGGAAGACCTTTCTCTCTGTCTCTCTCTCTCACTGTCCACTTTGCCTGTCAAAAACAAAAACAAAAACAAAAATAAAACAAAACAAAAAAAACCCTAAATACATCAATGAGTAAGTTAATTACCTTTTATACATTTATCCATTGTGTATATATGTAGGCACATAAGTGTACATTCATGTTATAAAAAACTTTGCTTGAATTTCAAAATATTTTTGCATACAAGCACACATACACAAACTCTTTTTATTATTCAGTCTTTATAAAGAAAAAATCTGATTTATGCAACAATATGGATGAATGTAGGATATTATGATTAGTGATATGTCAGATACAAAAAAGTAAATATTGCATCATCTCATGAACATACAGATGGCAAAAAAATTGTATCTGCAGAAATACAGAATGGAATAGTGTTTATCAGGACCTGGGGTTTGGGGTAACTTTTATAACTTTTAGTTATAAGATGAGTAAGTTCTGGAGACCTAATATGAAGCATGGTGACTATAGTTAGCAATAATGTACTTCAAATTGGCTAAGAGAACTCAAGTGTTATCACACAAATGCACAAAAGGTGATGAAATGAGGTGATTTGTGTATTAATCAGCTTGATTATATAATCATTTCACAATATGGATGTGTATATATGCATACACACCTAAACATGAAAACCATATGAAGCACACATGTGTATGAAAACATGTTATGCACTCAAATGTAGACTGTTTTTATTTTTTCAATAACACCTTAATAAAGCTGTGAAAAAAAAGACTGAGCACGGCCAGACCCAGAATAATTTTTTAAGGAAAAGGGAAAATAGCTATATCTAAGGGTATAGAGAGAAATGTGAAAATTAGGAAAAAAACTCAAGTTTCTGCAACAGTGGTGATATAGTGTAGTTACCAGTAAAATTTATATCATTAATATAAATAATTAATATATTATTTTACGTACAATATATAATATAATATATTATTTGCATTAATTTAATTTAACTTAGTTTTACAGCTTAAGAGTTAGCAAAGGTAAGGGCTTTGACAGTCAAGAAAACTGATGATTTGGAGTTTTGCAGGTAAGATACAACAGTATTCTGAAAGACAAACCAAGATGCCTAAACAGTAATGGCGGAAATGGTTGCAGAGTAAGGAGCTCACTGGACTGACCCTGGAAAAGCAACTATCAACAATTATAAGCAACAACAGTAATTTCAAGTTGCTATAAATTATCCTAAGAGTGTGTAGAAAATGGGGAACAATTCATTAAATATCTCAATTTCTGTAAGAACAATGAGGATCCACAATTTGCCCCTTGACTCCCACTCTTCTCCACATCTGATCACTGTGTGTGTTAGCTAATGTGCCTGGGAAAGCAGCGGGATGGTCCAAGGGCTTGGGAGACTTGGGAGACCCATGTGGGAGAACCAGAAGCAGCTCCTGTCTCTGACATTGACCTGCACAGCCCTGGCGACTGCAGAATTTAGAGAGTGAATCAGCAGATGGAAGATCTCTCCTTCTCTCTCTGTCTCCCCCTCTCTCTCTGTAACTCTGACTCTCAAATATATATATATATATATATATAGAGAGAGAGAGAGAGAGAGAGAGAGAGAGAGTTAGTTTTGTTAATCATGTGTAGCCAGGATCCCCTGAGCTGCCTTACTAGGGCTACAGTCTCACCTGAGCAAAGGCAATGCCGTCAGAATTTCTCATCTCCTCCAGGTTCAGATCCGTGCTGTTTCATTCCAGCAGGCATGGAGGAGAGCACTGTGTCCTCATTCCTCACCGTGTTCCCTCAATTCAGATAAACTAGCCATCTCAGGTGTGGGAGGCTTTGAAATACTGGCTCAGTTCACCCCAGCCTTGTTGTATTCATAAGGTGGGCATTGCACTGCAGGAGGACAAGCTGAGAAGGTCAGGAGCTGCCACAGCCCCAGTGTGCACTCAGCATGGGGCTGTCACTCTGGAAAAGAGATCCCTTGCTCTCAGTTTGGGTGCAAGTGGTGCACAGGTGTGTTTCCCTGGGAGTTAGGCAGACTGTAGAACCAGGAACTCTGTAGCTCTGCTTGAGGGTATTGACTTTATTTAGAACAGAGAATAGAGAACTCCATGCCTAAACACATTATTGAAAATAAAGGAGCTCTTAGCACAGAGGAGTTACAAGGAAATTGGTAATTCCTTATTGAAAGAAAAATGTAAGAATAGTCAGAAACTATAGGAGAACAAGGGGAAAAGACAGCTAAAAGGAACCCTTGTATGTTCACCATCAACGCAGGGTACTGCGAAAGGTGTGGGCATTCATTAGGCTGCACCAACTTAGGAACAATCAGAGCAACATGGGGAACAAACCTGGAAGCACGCCAAAAGAATTTCAATTGTATTGCTGGGCTTTTAATTTATAAAAGTGACTGAGTGACGATACAGAGAGGTCTTTGGGCTGTAGGAACAGTCTTTAGTTGTCTGGCATCTGGCCTTGATTTAAGGGAGCTTAAATATTGGTCTGAATAGGGAGAGTTAAGATAAACTAGAATACTAATCAGGATACAAATGCAAAAACACATGATGTAAAAGTTACTTGCTTGAGTGAAGTACTTAAGCAGAAACTCTGATGAAACACTAACTGAACAATTAGCTACTGTGACTCAGGGCAAATCCTGGGAACCAAATTAAAAAATACTAGATATTGCTTCTAGCAGAAAGAAGCTGCCCAACTAATAAATACTAGCATTGAGATTCATACTCACCAACTGGGCACAGAGTCAGACCCTCTGGCATTGCACTGCCCCCTACTGCCTCCATTTTTTCTGAATATCTCCTTGTTCAACATCAGTTTGGAGTTTGTACATCTGACCATTAACTTGCACAATTCTATGCCTGTCCACTATCGACCATGAAAGCAATAGATACTAATTTAGGAATTATAAATAAATGTTAGTGAGCAGGTGTATCCATGAATATAGAATCTGAATAATGAGGATCAACTATATTTTTGGTATTTACTTAATGTGTGTCCTACATAACTGTAGTTTTCTCGAGGGAAAAAATATTTATGTTTTTACATTGCTAACATTTATGTTTTTACATTGCTAATTTTCACTATATTCTTATGCCTAGAAACTAATTCTTGCTCATATCAAGTAGATAGATTCAGTAGTGCCATATTCAATAAAAGATTTAGTGGGCAGATGAGCATAGTAAAAGCTCTCCCACCCAGAATTCTGAGAACTGCTCATCCCTAGTTGTGGTGGTACTTCATGGGTGATTTTCATCTGTCTATATATATAGAGAGAGAGACAGATACATATATATATATAGACAAATATATATAGACAGATATATATATATATATATACTTGTATATATATTATATATATAAATGTTTGAACTACTACCTACTTTCTCCACCTACATTGATTCTTGTTCATCCACAGATCCAGGATCCAAGCAAGTAAACTTATACCTGTTCATCATTTGTTCCAGAGTTGATCTTGTTTCTATTATACTGGATATAGCTTTACCTCCCCATAATTCATGATCTAGTCTCCTACCAATACTAAAGTCCTTGAGTGCATAAAAACAGAAACTAGCTTAGATTAATTCAAGTAGAAAAGAATTTGGTGTCAGACCTTAAATGTCACAAGCAAGATGGAGAAAGTTTACACCCTAACAAAAAGGTTCAAATCACATGTAAAATTCTTTTGTGGGGATTCTCGAGTTTAGGGCGCTGTTTGCTAGCGGCATGATTCTGCATCAGTAACCACTATGTGCTATTAAAAAGTCTTAACTCCATCACAACTGGTTCAAAGAATTTCCATATGTCCTGGAATCTTTATATATTTGCCTTGGGATTCACATACCAAAATTCTGGCTGACAAAGAATAGGGAGAAGAAATAACTTCTCACTCATGACTGAGTGGCAGCAGCAACAAAGTCAAAGATGCCAGCTAGCTCTCACATGCCTTTGCTGTTGTTTGAATGTTTGTGTTCCCACTCTCCCAAATTCATATATTCAAACCTAATCAAAATATGATGATATTAGGAGATGGGGATATTGGAAGGAATTAGGTCATCATGATGGAGACTTCAGGAGTGAGATTAGTGTCCTTGTAAAAGAGACCTCAGAGAGGTTCACCATATGAGGACTCCATTAGAGAGTGCAAACTATGAACTGAGAAGACAGATCCAAGATGGCTGAATGCTGTGAAACTACAATGATCTCAGCCATAGAAAGATACCAGAAAAACAGAGGAATGAACACATTATCAGGGGAATTACTGAGAAAAATTTTCAGTGGAAAAGTGACTGGACAGGACAGACTCTGTGGGGCAGCAAAGAGTGAGGCTATTTGTGCTACTGCCAGCCATCACTGTCAGCCACTGCTGCATCTACACGACTGGCTCCTACCTAGGGAACATGATGTTGTTTGGATAAAGTGGGAAGAAGGTATTACTGCTCCCACCAGTGGAAGCCCTAACTAGGGGAGAATTCCACAATCCCTAAGGAAGCTGACTGGGGTCTGGGGACTACTTTTTATCTATAAGAGAAGCTCCATTGCCTTTCTCCCTTCCCCTACCAAAGCACCAGGCTCAGTTTGCTATGTTAAGGTCATTGTTGAGCTCTGTTTTGACTTCTGGGACAGTAAGCAATCCAGTTGCTACCAGAAGTGAGCAGAGATCCAGGGTGGAGAGCAGATCCCTGCACCCTGTCACTGTGGGAGTTTGGGGAATAAGCCCCAGAGCCTTAATCACTCACTCTGTGTGATCTGGGGGAGTTCCCTATGGCTTCTTGTGGCCAGCAAAAGAAACAGCCTATAAAAATCTGAGAAGACCTGACCTGAGGAAAGTCCCTCTCCACATCCTACTTCACAGTGCAGGGAGCCCCAGGCATAAGCCCCAGCACCACCCTTGTATTATGCATGGGAACTGAGAACAGTTTCATCTGAGTCTTGCAGAGCTGGGATTGTTGGTATTAGTATTACAATTTCTGGAGTAATTCATACTCATTTGTAGTACCAAGAGAGTTCTACCTGTGTTGTTCTGCTTCAGATAAATGGCTATTGCCATACTCAATATGACTGGTTCTCACCACTGGAGATGTGATTAATGACCCCATTATATTCTACAACATCAGTCCTGTGAGAATATTAATTTCCTCAGACCCACCAGAATCTAACTGGTGAATAATAGGAAAGAATATTCCTGCATTCCACCTCTCTGGTGGCCATACAAAGTCTGCTGTATACTTATGGTTTCCCTGTAGTACTGGAGCAATACCCTTCACATCCCACAGTTCTGGGACTAGGACTTTTGGTGCTACTAGCCTCAAGAGCAGTCATATTCTACCAGCAGGAACTGGGAAAGATCCCATTAATGCACTTAGTTCAAAAGCCACAACTATTGGTGCCACAGGCCTCAGCATCACTCAGGCTTGCCAGTGGACAAGGTACTCATCCACTTGATGTCCCTCAGAACCAAGAACCAGGCTCTAGCTTGACTGATAACCAGTTTTCTGTTAACTGCAAGTATACCCCTAGGAAGCCCACATCCACTTCACATCAAAGTCACACTCTACCCCCATGAGCTGCTGCAGATTAGAGAGCACTTTGTCACTTATACAGTGCTGACACTGATTAAAGCCAAAGAAATCATTCAGAGACTATACTTCTGGACTCACCTAGAACCAAAGCCAAAGCCACAAGCCAAGGGACACACGGCAAACCATCTAAACAATAAGCTCTTTTCCAAGGAAATTTACTCCATAAAGAAGAGACTATTATACTCAATGCACAGACATCAATGTAGAAACATAGAAAATGTGAAGAATTGAGGTAGCAGGATACCACCAAAAAAACACAACAGTTCTCCAGAAATAGATTCTGATATGAAAAAATGCATGAAATGACAGGAATACAGTTCAATATACTGGTTGTATGGAAATTCAGTGTGATGCAAGAGAATTCAAAAATGATGAAAACAATAGATAATATGAGAGAAATTTGCTAAGAGGATAGAAATAATTAAAAAACAGGAAACAGAAATTTTGGAACTGAACTCTTTAATCAATGTAACAAAAAAAAAAACTACAACAGGGAAGTTCTACAGCAGAATGGAATAAATGGAGGAAAGAATTTCTTTTTTTTTTTTTTTTTTTTTTTAAACTTTTATTTAATGAATATAAATTTCCAAAGTACAGCTTATGGATTACAATGGCTTGCCCCCCATAACGTCCCTCCCACCCGCAACCCTCCATTTTCCCACTCCCTTTCCCCTTCCATTCACATCAAGATTCATTTTCGATTCTCTTTATATACAGAAGATCAGTTTAGCATACATTAAGTAAAGATTTCAACAGTTTGCTCCCACACAGAAACATAAAGTGAAAAATACTATTTGAGTACTAGTTATAGCATTAAATCTCAATGTACAGCCCACTAAGGACAAAGATCCTACATGAGGAGTAAGTACACAGTGACTCCTTTTGTTGACTTAACAAATTGACACTCTTGTTTATGGCATCAGTAATCACCCTAGGCTCTTGTCATGAGTTTCCAAGGCTATGGAAGCCCCCTGAGTTCACTGACTCTGATAATATTTAGACAAGGCCATGGTCAAAGTGGAAGTTCTCTCCTCCCTTCAGAGAAAGGTACCTCCTTCTTTGATGACCCGTTCTTTCCACTGGGATCTCACTCGTGGAGATCTTTCATTTTTTTTTTTCCCCAGAGTGTCTTGGCTTTCCATGCCTGAAATACTCTCATGGGCTTTTCAGCTGGATCCGCATGCCTTAAGGGCTGATTCTGAGGCCAGAGTGCTGTTTAGGACATCTGCCATTCTATGGGTCTGCTGTGTATCTCACTTCCCATGTTGGATCATTCTCTCCCTTTTTGATTCTATCAGCTAGTATTTGCAGACACTAGTCTTGTTTATGTGATCCCTTTGACTCTTAGTCCTATCATTATGATCAATTGTGCACAGAAATTGATCACTGGGACTAGTGAGATGGCATTGGTACATGCCACCTTGATGGGATTGAATTGGAATCCCCTGGTATGTTTCTAACTCTACCGTTTGAGGTAAGTCAGCTTGAGCATGTCCCGAATTGCACATCTCTTCTAATGAAGAACTGGATTAAGGATTCCTCTGGGTTGCCTTTAGAAATCTCTCTTTTTTTTAAATAATAGGTAAAATCCAACAATTTTATGTAGTACAAGCAAGTGGTATTTATCCCACGTAAGCAAGGCTGTCAGCATTTTAAAAAATCAATAAATTGGACATACTACACAAACTGCAAAAATGTTAAATGGTTACATCAACTTTTGTAAAAGATATTTGGCATAAAAAACTGAGCAAACAGGAAACAGAAGAGAAATTCCTCATCTAGATAAAGAATATCTACCAAAACCAACTTTAATAGTGAAATTGGACAGTTTTCCCTTAAGTTGGGGAAAGGGGGAAGTGTCTTTTTCTCACCACTACTTTTCAATATTATGGTGGAATTACTAGACAGTGCAGTAACACAAAGAAAGGATACAAAATGCATACATATTGGGAAGGAAGACATAAAACTGCTAGCAAATGTCATTATTGCATGTATAGAAAATTCAAAAGTACATCATAAGTACCCCTGGAACAATGTTAGTGTAGCAAAGTGGCGAATTACATGTACAATTTAATTGTTGTTCCATGTATGGGTAAGAGCTAGGATTTGAAATTTAAAAACAAAATTAAGCATCATTTAAAATTGCATCAGGTTAAAAAGCAAATCCCAATCGGTGTCTTTTAACTGGACAGTTCAGGCCATTAACGTTCAATGTGACTAATGAAAAGTGGTAACTTTGCCCTGCCATTTGCCAAAGATAAGTTCTAATATATGCTTTGAATTCCCTGTGATCTTTTGCTGTGAGGTTTCCTTCCTTTATCTTCTTTCATACTGATGTCCGTGTTTCTGTGTTTCTGTGTGTAACACATCTTCAAGCATCTGTTGCAGGGCTGGACGAGTGGCGACAAATTCTTTCAATTTCTGTTTGTTATGAAACGTCTTTATTTCACCTTCATTCACAAATGATAGCTTTGCAGGATATAATATTCTGGGCTGGCAGTTTTTCTCTCTTAGTACCTGGGCTATATCTCGCCATTCCCTTCTAGCCTGTAGAGTTTCTGATGAGAAGTCAGCAGTGAGTCTGATTGGCGATCCTCTGAAAGTAATCTGACGTTTCTCTCTTGCACATTTTAGGATCTTTTCTTTATGTTTCACTGTGGAGAGTTTAATTACAACGTGTCGTGGTGAGGATCTCTTTTGGTCATGTTTATTAGGGGTTCTGTGAGCTTCCTGTACTAGGATTTCTCTGTCCTTCTCCAAACCTGGGAAATTTTCTGCTAATATCTCACTAAAAAGGCCTTCTAATCCTTTCTCCCTCTCCATGCCTTCAGGAACTCCTAGAACCCGAATGTTGGTTTTTTTAATAGTATCCTGAAGATTCCTGACAATATGTTTTAGATTTCTAATTTCCTCTTCTTTTCTTTGATCTGACTGTATCCTTTCCTGTTCTCTCTCTTCTAAGTCCGATATTCTCTCTTCTGCTTCACCCATTCTGTTTGTAAGGCTCTCTAATGTGTTTTTCATTTGATCTATTGAATTCTTCACTTCAGTCACTATCACAGTTTCCTGTTGTACTAATTGTTTCGTTTCATTTTGATTCCTCCTTAATATTTCATTTTCACGAGAGAGATTTTCTATCTTGTCCATTAAGGCTTTATGTAGTTCAAGAATTTGTTTTTGAGAACTTCTTAATGTTCTTATCAATTTTTTGAGATCTGCTTCTTGCATTTCTTCTATGTCATCATCTTCATAATCTTGAATTGGGGTGTCTTTTTCATTTGAGGGCGTCATGGTGACTTCCTTGTTTTTATTACCTCGGTTTTTGCATTTGTTATTTGGCATATTGGAGATATTTGGTTTCTTCACTGTGGTGCTTTTTCTTGTTATACTATGACTCTAGATTAAGTGGACTATCTGTTTTTGATGGAGCCTTAGGGCTTGAGATGGGTGTGGCCTGAGAGCTCTGTTTGGTGTCCCAAAGGTGACACTCCCAGGTTAGGAGTGGTAAATCTCTCTTTCTCTCTCTTTCTTTTTTTGATTCAAAAGGGAAGTAATTCCGCACAGCTGAACGAAGTTGGAGGTAGTTAGCAGGCAAATGATATACCCACAGGAGCCAGAGATCGGAAGCTCTTTCCCAAGGACCACACAGGGAATCTGTTTGGCCCTCAGAGTGGGTTCAAATTCTCCTTCAGTCTCCCACTGGGTTGCCAAAGTTACGGAATTGTAGCGTCTCTGGAGAGTACTCAGGTGAATTCCGTGAGTTCTCTCCCCCACCGTCTCTTTTTTCACAGTCTCAGTTCAGTAGCACCACAAATTTACTAGGTCCTAATCTCCTGTTAATTCGCCCCGCCCAGAGTCAGGGTTTTCTGCTAGGCTCAGGGCCGGTGCAGACCTGAGGTCGCTCTGCTTATGACGTATGTCCAAGATGGCGCCTGCTCTTTGTCTTGCTCGCCCTTGAGAGGTGAGCAGAGAGAGAGAAACCCGTGTCCGTACCAGTCACCTTTTTTTTTTCTCTCTCTCTCTCTCTCTTCCAGTTAGCCTGGTGAACTTTTCCCCCCCGGGGGTCGTTCCCTCTAGTCTCCTCTCTCTGCTTGCCTGCCAGTGTCTCGGGCTATTGAGGTTCGGCTCACCTTGCGTTCCAGCGCTGGTGTGTTGAGTCTGCCGCTGGTGTCCCGAACTGTGGGCTCCCACGCTCTCCACACAGGTCCGCTGTGAATCACGCGTTCTGGAAGAGTTTCTTCTGCTGTTTCCTCCCCTACTCTTCCTTGAACCTGCAGTATCTCCACTTTTATTAAACTATCTCTCCCCGGACTATCAGTGTGCTCCCTTCCTATTCCGCCATCTTGCCTCTCCCCGGAGGAAAGAATTTCTAATGCAAAGGACAAGACATGGAAATAACCCTGTCAGACAAAACTAAAAAGAAAGGAATTAATAAGAATGTTGAAAACATGTGAGAAATATGGGGTAATATTAAGCAACCAAATATTTGTTTTATAGGAATTCCTGAAGGGAGAGAGAAAGAAAAAGGCATGGGAACTTATTAAATGAAATAATAGTTGAAAACTTTCCATTTCTGAGAGAGATGTGATCATTCAGATACAGGAAGCCAACTTACCCAATCCTCCCAAAAAAGATATTCTCCAAGACATATTGTAGGCAAATTTTCAAAAGTAAAATACAAAGAGGAAATTATGAAGATAGTAAGAGAAAAGCATCATGTTGCATATAAAGGAAAATCAATTAGAATAACACAGACTTCTCAGCAGAAATCCTTTAGGCCAGAAGACAGTGGAATATATACTTAAATTTTAAAAGATATAAACTTTCAACCAAAAATGTTATATCCAGCAAAGCTATCCTTTGGAAATGAAGGAAAAATAAAGTATTTCCGAATAAGCAAAAACTGAGAGAAGTCATAACCACCAAACAACTTTACAAAAATTTCTGAAGGGAGTCCCACATGAAAAGTAAAAAACATGAAAACACATGGCACAGACAAATTCACTAACAGAGCATATATAATCAGTAATCAATCAACAAAAGAACATATATTAGTTTTTACCTATCAATATTAACCTTGAATATAAAAGGATTAAATTCCCCAGCCAAAAGATTTAGATTGGCTAAATGGATGAAAAATCTGGGCCTGACTATATGCTACCTATAAGAAATTCAATTTACAAGTAAAAATATACACAGACTTAAAGTGAAGGGCTGAAGAAAGATATACCAGAAAAATGGAAACCCAAACTTGGAGTAGTTATACTCATATCATATAAAATATACTTTAAATTAAAACTGTAAAAGGAGCCAAAAGGCTATTATATATTGATAAAAGGATTGATTCAACAAGAAGATGTAACAATCATAAATACACACGCTCCCAACATAACATCCAGATATATACAGCAAATACTATTAGACCTAAAGGAAGATATAAACTCTGCTACAATGGTAGTGGGGAAACTCAATACCCCACTGTCATCAATGGAAAGATCAGCAGTGCAGAAAATCACCAAGATACATTACAGTTGAACCATACTATTGAGCACATGAACCTATCACACATTTACAGAATATTTTACTCAAAAGTTATATAATATGCATTATTCTCACCAACTCATGGAACATTTTCTAGGACAGAACATTTGTTATGCCACAAATCAAGGATCAGTATATTTATAAAGATTGAAATCATACCATGTGTCTTCCCAGACTACAAGAGAATAAAAGTAAAAATCAGCAATGAGAAGACTAACAGAATATTTATAAATACATTGAAATTAAACAATGTGATATTGAATGACCACTGGGAACAAACAGACTGAAAGTGAAAAGATTGAAAATATATTCTAAGCTAATGGAAAGCAAAAATTATCAGGTGTAGCCATCAGACAAATTAGACTTTAACACAAAAACTGTTAAAAGAGACAAAAAGGGACATTTTGTAATGATTAATGGATCTATTCAGCAAGAAGATGTGACTATAGAAAATGTACATCCACTCAATGCCAGGACACTTGGATATTAAAAACAAATGTTGGGGCCAGCATTGTGGCATAGTAGGCTAAGCCTTCGCAGGGATCCCATATGGGTACATGTTCCAATCCCAGCTGCTCCTCTTCCAATCCCGCTCTCTCCCATGGCCCCAGAAAGCAGTGGAATATCACCCAAGCGCTTGGGCAATTTCAACCACATGGGACATCCAAAAGAAGCATCTGGCTCCTGGCTTAGGATAGGCTCAGCTCCAGCTGTTGCGACCATTTGGGGAGTGAGCCAGGAGAACCTTTCTCTCTATCTCTCCCTCTCAATATCTCTAACTCTCTCAAATAAATAAATAAAATCTTAAAAAAAAAAAAACCAAACAACTCTTAGGCCAGTGCCGTGGCTCACTTGGCTAATCCTCCACCTGTGGTGCCAGTACCCTGGGTTCTAGTCCCGGTTGGGGTGCCGGATTCAGTCCCGGTTGCTCCTCTTCCAGTCCAGCTCTCTGCTATAGCCCAGGAAGGCAGTGGAGGATGGCCCAAGTGCTTGGGCCCTGCACCTGCATAGGAGACCAGGAGGAGGCACCTGGCTCCTGGCTTCGGATTGGCACAGCGTGCTGGTCGTGACGGCTATTAGGAGAGTGAACCAACAGAAGGAAGACCTTTCTTTCTGTCTCTCTCTCTCTCTCATTGTCTAACTCTGCCTGTCCAAAAAAAGTACATTCCTCAACACCATCATTGCAATCTATGACAAATCCACAGCCAGCATCATATTGATTGGAGAAAACTTGGAAGCATTTCCACTAAGATTCAGAACAAGACGACGATGTCCACTTCTATGTGGATTGGAAGAAATATATCATCAAAATGTACATATTACCTAAAGCAATGTACAGATTCAATTTGATCCCCATGAAAATACCAATGATATTCTTTTTAGATGTAGAAAAAATGATACTAAAATACATATGAAGACACAAGAAACCCTGAATAACTAAAGCAACTTTAAACAATGAAAACAAAGCCAGAGACATCACAATATCAGACTTCAAGACATACTACAGGGAAGTTTTCATCAAAAACAGCCTGGTATTAGCAGTAGAATAGACATGTAGACCAATGGAACAGAATAGAGAACTTGGGAATTAATCCATGCATCTGCAACCAAGTAATCTTTGACAAACTAGCTGAAATCAGACAGAAAGGACAGTCTCTTCAACAAACAATGTTGGGAAAATTGGATCTACACATGCAGAATGATGAAACAAGATCCCTGCATTACACCTTATACAAAAATCAACTCACAATGGATTAAGGATCTAAATCAATGTCCTAAGACCATCAAATTTCTATAGGAAAACACTGGGGAGACTCTGAGATATTAACATAGGCAAAGCCTTTTTTAAGATAAGATTTATTTATTTATTTGTTTGAAAGAATTACATAGAGAGAGAAGGAGAGGCAGAGAGAGAAGTCTTCCATCTGGCGGTTCACTCTCCAATTGGCCACAATGGCAGGAGCTGCACCAATCCAAAGCCAGGAGCCAGGAGCTTCTTCTGGGTCTCCTAGATAGATGCAGGGGCTCAAGGACTTGGGCCATATTCTACTGCTTTCCCAAGCCACAGCAGAGAGCTGGATTGGAAGTGGAGCAGCCAGCAATCAAACTGTCACCCATATGGGTTGCTGTCACTGCAGGTGGTGGCTTTATCTGCTATGCCAGAGTGCTGACCCCAAAGCCTTTTTTTTAATATTGTTTATTTATTTGAGAGGAAGAATTAACTCCCCAGCTGGCCACAATAGCTGGCATTGATCTGTTCTGAATCCAGGAGCCAGGGTTCAGAGGCCCAAGCCATCTTCTACTGCTTTTCTGGTCCATAGCAGAGAGCTGGATTGGAAGAGGAGCACCCAAATGGGATTCTGTCACTGCAAGTGAAGGCTTAGCAAATAAAATAGCAGTGGTCCAAGCAAAGACTTCTTGGAAAATACAGAAGCACAAGCAATAAACACAAAGATAGACAAATGAGATTGCATCAAACTAAGAAGCTTCTGCACTGCAAAAGAAAACACTCAACAAAGTGAAGAGGCAATTGAAAGAACAGAAAAAAAATTTTTTCAAACTATGCAACTAATAAAGGATTAACATCAAGGGTCTATAAAAAGCTAAGAAACTCAACAGCAACATAGCAAACATCTAGCTAGCAAATGGGCAAAGTACATAAACTGGCATTTTTCAAATGATGAAATACAAATGGCCAACAGACACATGAAAAAAACTCTCCAGAGGATCACTAGCCATCAAGAAAATGCAATTCAAAAACAAAGCAAGGTTTCACTTCAACCCAGTTAGATATCTATAATCCAAAAATGAAAAAAAAAAAAAAAACAGAAAAACAATAAATACTGGCAAGGATTTGGGGAAGAAAGTATCCTAATATACTGTTAGTGGAAATGTAGACTAGTGCAATCATTGTAGAAGACAGTATGGAGATATTTCAGAAAGCTGAAAATAGATCTACCATATGACCCAGCCACCCCTCTCTTGAGAATTTACCCAAAATAAATGACATCATCATATGAAAGAGACATTTGTACCCCTATGTTTATAGCAATTCAAGTCACTATAGCTTAGAAATGGAATCAACCCAGATGTCCATTCAACTGATGACTGTGTAAAGAAAATGTGCTATATATACATTTTGGGATATTACATAGCTATAAGAATGAAATCCTGTGTTTTGCAATAAAAAAGATGCAACTGGAAACCATTATGCTTAGTGAAATAATTCAGTCTCAAAAAGACAATTATAAGCCGGCGCCGTGGCTCAATAGGCTAATCCTCCACCTTGCGGCGCCGGCACACCGGGTTCTAGTCCCGGTTGGGGCGCCGGATTCTGTCCCGGTTGCCCCTCTTCCAGGCCAGCTCTCTGCTATGGCCAGGGAGTGCAGTGGAGGATGGCCCAGGTGCTTGGGCCCTGCACCCCATGGGAGACCAGGAAAAGCACCTAGCTCCTGGCTCCTGCCAGGATCAGCGCGGTGCGCCGGCTGCAGCGGCAGCCATTGGAGGGTGAACCAACGGCAAAGGAAGACCTTTCTCTCTCTGTCTCTCTCTCTCACTGTCCACTCTGCCTGTCAAAAAAAAAAAAAAAAAAAAAAAAAAAAAAAGACAATTATAATGTGTTATCTCTGACCTGTGGCAGTTATTATAGAATACAAAAAATATAGAAAAGAAATGAAGATTTTGGGATATGATTGTCATCTTTAGCCTTTGTGTATGCTCTTGTAGAACTGTGGTATTTCTAGTTTTTACTTGTTCAATATTATGATTAGTGGTGAATTAAGCCTGTGAATACAAAGTGGATTAAAATTATGATTGAAAACCCCCAGTCCACAAAAACTGAAGAGGAGAGGGAGGAGGGGGAATTGGGGTAGAATAGGGGAGTGTTAGAAGTATAGTTGTCATCTCAGAACTATACCTATGGAATGCATGAAGTCTATTCTCTATATTAATATAATGGAGTATCATTCATTTATAAACAATATTGAAATTCTATCATTTGCATCAATATAAGTATAACTGGAAGATATCATGTTGAGCAAAATAAGCCAGACACACAAAGACAAATACCACTTATTCTTGATCATGTGTAGAGGCTAAAATGAAAAACAAAAAGAAAAACATTAAAGAAATGCCTGTTTATGTCAATTTTGCTCCAAATACAGTATTTTTTTTGACAGGCAGAGTAGACAGTGAGAGAGAGAGACAGAAAGGTCTTCCTTTGCTGTTGGTTCACCCTCCAATTGCCTCCGCGGCCGGCGCGCTGCGGCTGGCGCACTGCGCTGATCCGATGGCAGGAGCCAGGTACTTATCCTGGTCTCCCATGGGGTGCAGGGCCCAAGTACTTGGACCATCCTCCAATGCACTCCCTGGCCACAGCAGAGAGCTGGCCTGGAAGAGGGGCAACCGGGACAGAATCCGACGCCCCGACCGGGACTGGAACCCCGTGTGCTGGTGCCGCAAGGCGGAGGATTAGCCTAGTGTCAATCTTAAAAAAAAAAAAAAAAAAAAAAAAAAAACTTCATCAAACAAATTGCTAATATATCAACTACTATAGTGTTAATAAAAGAAAGAAAAAAAGAAAGAAGAGAGTCTCACCAGACACCAAATTTTTGGAATCCTGATCTTCAGGTCCTATCCCCAGAACAATAAAATATAAATATGTTTATAATTGACCATAGCCTATGTTATCTTATTATAGTATCCTAAATGGACTAAGACACTCTCTTTTTGACAGTGAATCTTAACGAAGAATTACTCTACAGTGCTAGATTTCATTGGTATTGATTGCATTAGGTCTCTTAAATAGGAAGCTACATTGAATTCACTTTTTTCCTCTCTGCATCCAAGATGTGGAAGCTTGTGATCCTGGTTTTGACAAAATATAATCACATTTTCAGTTCTTTTGTCAGTGTAGCAATTGTTTTTGGGAGGAAGCTAACCCAAATCTAAATTAACCTAAAGGAGAAAGATCTGTAGTACCCTGACATCGTTTTTTCCCACCTCCAATTCCCAATCCTTGATCCAGAAGAAAAATAATATGTGGCATTCAGACAATCTCTGAGATGGAGAGGAAAGATATTATCTCCTCTATCCCAAGATTTTCATATTTTTCCAGCATCATCAAATTATCTAACTCAGCTTTTATAAGTCTTTTATATTTTTTGAAATCTCTTTGCTAAAATGTTGAATATAAGTTGGATAACATAGCATAGTTAATTTTTAGTTACAGAGCATATACAAAGTTCATTATAAAAAGTCTTATCAGTTAAAATGCAGTAAAATTTTTAAATAAGTGTTCATTGATAGCACTCAGTATTACTGCTCGTTGCTTATTTGTCCTACCCAGGATACTGAAACCCCCATCAAGATAGAAGCAATCTACCTCAGTTTTCTCCAGAAACCAGCACAGTACCCAAACCTGTGAAATCCTGGATACATATTCATGTATAACAAGTATATTCCACTCTATAAGATTTTTTGTTCATAAATCTGTTGCTGTTGTGGATACACAGTAGACACCCAATACAGATTTGATGAAATAAGTTAGAAAGAGAGCAGAAGAAAAAGTGAGTAAAACCATGCAGGTAAATAAATCAGCTGAGAAGAAGAAAATGGTTCTTTTGCTTATCATTCAAAGAAATTTATAAACTTTTTACAAATCAGATCAGGCTAAAAGAAAACATGATATGCCTTTTGCAAATGAAAATTCTCTTGTCCACTAGAGGAAGATAATGGCCTTGAGTGAAGGGATGGGGTGAATGCCACCAACACTTCCAGCAATGTACCAGTTCTCCAGAATCAATAGGGCAGATTGGTCACACTCACATTGTAGGACCCACTTCTTGAGGAATTTGCTTTGTGGGGTTGAACCCCAGGGATCTGCAGGCAGCTAGCCTTCAAATACCTTATGAAAAATAGACAACTGAAGTGAGCCAATATAATCTAGAATTTGATTTGTAGCTGTAGAGAATATATACTAAGTGAATGTGATTTTTAACTTATTTATTTGCAGGAGACAGTGCTTCATTTCCCTCCATCCTAAAAGGCAGGAGGAAGTTCTTAAACAAGAAGAGCCTGAATTATCATGCCCTGAAATCTCATTTTGCAGGAAAAATTCTCCCTACTTATGAATGGTTAACCTATCTGGATTCCACATACTGTCTCACTTTGTGTTCTGTACATTCTAGACTCTTGGTTACTGGGTAGGGTTAGAACCCTAAATTGCTTGTGGAGGAGTTGAACAGTTTCTACCTTAACCTTATGTTGCTGTAGCATTTTGCATAATATGTATAATTTTTAGTGAAAGCTTTTCATAAAATTGAACACTCTACAGGTATTCCGCCTACATTCCTTATAATTTCATACCCCTGATGGTTTTCCCCACAATGTTGCTAGGAGACCAAGACAATTCCTAACAAAAGATGCATATTTGCTGTGGCAAATATGGCTTCCTTAAAATGTATTCATGATGACAATACAAGTAACAGTGGTAAAATTGCTCTATGCACCAAGATTGAATAGTTAACATTCTGTTGAGCAAAAGCACCATCTTGCTTTTCTCCTTGTTTTATGAGCACAGAGGTGAGCAGGGCTGTTCTAACTCCATTTTAGAACCACAGAGAAAAGGAAAGAATCAAAGTAAGACTCAAGGATTGTTGAAAATTAGATTTCTCTGAAGATTTTTCTGAAGTTCACATCTGATTTTTGTCACTTCAGTACCCTAGTTGGGGTACTTTATGACAACTAAGGAATAGAGAGATTACAGATGTCGAAATTTATATTCTCAGGTGGCAACCCAGCTAGAAAAAATTATATTTACAGTTTTTACTCTGAAAAATGAATAGCAGTTATGGGAAAAGATCTTGTTTATCATCAAATGAAACTCTGGGGAAGATCAGTTAGACTCCAATACAGAAAGTTTTGTAGTCAGGTTCAGAGAAAAGCTGCCTCCATGACCACTGTTGTTTAGCAAGTATTTGTATTCCTCCCACATCCAAATGTGCATGTTGAAGCTCTAACCCCCAAGGAGCTACCACTTGGAGATGAGACCTTTGGGAGGTGATAAGGTTTAGATTAGGTCATGAGTGGGGGAGCCTCATGATAGGGTTAATGATCTTACAAATAAGAGAACAGATTTGCTCTCTCTCATAAAAACCTTAGTCTTTCTTGCTCACTTATGTCTTCCATATGAGAAAAAAAATAATCATTTAAAAGCCATGACGAGAGCCCTCACCAGGAATGACACTGGATGGCACCTTGATCTTACACTTTCCTGCTTTCCAAACTCTGAGAAATAGGTGCCCATGGTTGAAGCCCCCCACTCCACGTGTCCTCTCTTAGCAGCCTGAACTAAGACAATTTTAAACCTGGTATGGTCAAAAGCCTAGAAGTCCAGGCTCTTGAAAAAGAGTGTGGCTCCTGGAACTACAATCTAGCATAATATAATTGGGTTCTTCTCCTCTGCAGACACTGTCTTTTCCAGTCTAAGCCTTCCACTACTAGTCTCTCCAATTTCTATTCTTTCTTGACATTCAGTTTTCAAGAATATACGTCTCAGCACACTCTTCTGCCTCTAACACTTTCCACTTGTTTAACTTCCAATGGACCATCAGCTGCTAGCTAAGATTTCCCTTAGCTGGATACATATTTTTTTGAATAAATGACTTAGACCCTTAGTACTTGATATTCCAACACTCTGTTTCTGTAATTACCTCTTATTCTTGAACTGCCCCTCTCTTCGTGCTACCCACCATTCTATAAGTAACTCCTGGGATTTTAGCTTTCTTTCCTTTTCATCTCTCCACCCTGAAGAAAAAGTTCAGCTGACACAGATGACTTCTGAATGCAAATTCTCAGTCTTTATCTCTCATTCTGGCTACATTCCTCTGTTTCACACTATCTGTAAAATAGTTACTTAAAGTTTCAGCTGTCATTTCAAATTCTACTTTGATTTTGACTTTTATTTTGCCAATCATAAATAGTTAGGGCTAGTGACTTTTGGAAAATTATTTAACCTCTCTAGGTCTGCATTTCTTCACTTATAAAATTTAAATATTAATACTTGCCTTTCAGTGTTAAATAATTAAAGGTATAGAAAGAGGAAGGGAGGGAGAAAGAACAGTTCATGGCTTGGAACTGAATGCTTGAGGCAGTCAGTAGTCATTAATAAGCTATTTTTATTTTATATATATTTTAGTATCAATCATGTACCCAGCTTTATTTTTAAAAACAATAAACTCTCTCCAGTCACTTAGACAATATATTAGAGTAATTTTTATGCTCCACAAAAAAGTCAAATCAGAAAGCAAATCTTATTCTTTCTTCCTTCAAAGTTAAAGACACAGAACAGAGCCATTGATAAAAATCTAACAAAATGGTCCAGTGCCAAAGGTATGTTGGTGCAGATCAGAATGATAAAATGAGAACATTTTGTATCCTTCCTAGTTATTTAATGTATGACTTTTGCTATGGTTTTCATACAGTTTAAGTTACCTTCAAAGATTCGTGTCTTTGAGGCTTGGTTCCTGGGGTGACAATCAGATAGTAAGATCTTTAAGGGATGGAGCCTGGTGGAAATTGATTATGACATTAGGGGCTGTGTCTTCAGAAGGGATTAATGTAGTTCTGACGGAACCCTAAATCTCGAACAGCAACTTGTTGTAAAAGAACCCTCCTTGCTCTCCGGATTCCTGTCTTCCACTGTCATCTGTCACTTTCAAACAACATCTGCAGTGGTGATGCCTTGCACCATGATGTGTTACAGCTTAGGGTGAGGAGGCCTCGCACGAGTTATGTCCCGCTGTTCAGACATGCACGCTCCAGGACTGTGGGCCAAGTAACTCTTTATAGAATATCCAGCTCCAGGGATTTCATTACAGTAACCTAACATGGAAGCATGCAACTCTGCTCTAAGTTCCTGAAACACACAGGCTTCTGTTTCTCCCCCTCCTTTGCTAAACTCTAACCAACCTAGATTTGTAAATGGAAGTTTGTTTGTTTGTATTTTTAAGGCAGAGTTAGAGAGAGAGAGAGAGAGAGAGAGAGAGAGCATGAGTGCTTCTATCTGCTAGTTCACTCCCCACACGGCCACATCGTCCAGGGCTGGGCCAGGCTGCAGCCAGGAGCCAAGAGCTTCGTCTGGGTTTCCCACATGGGTGCTGTGGCCAAAACACTAGGCCATCGTCTCTGCTTTTCCCAGGCCATTAGCAGGGAGCTAGATCAGAAATGGAGCAGCCAGGACATGAATGAGTGCCCACGTGTGATGTTGTGAGTGGCATTTACTTTGTTTGTTGCACCCACTTGGAGTTGTCATATCTTAGAAAGTATCTGAATGCTGCTAAGTTCAATCATAAGAAATAATCAATATTTTAATAACTTGGTACGCTTCAACTGGATAACTCAATCTCTACCTCAACTTAGAAAATTCATCTTTTCCTTTCAGAAACCAAGAACAAGTTACTCTTCATATATCATTTCACAGGCCCTAGAAGGGATGATTTTCATTGTTAAATGGTGGAGAAATATTTGGGATGATAATTATACTGGAGATATATTTTTCAAGGAGAAGCTCTAGGATGTAAAATAGTTATTAGCGTGTATACTAGACTCAGATGCATCAAAAATGTGCTGCCACTGCCCTGGATAACGCCAACCAATTCTATAAACTTTATGTGTTTGTTTCTTCATGTGTAAAAAGAGATTGTTCACAAAAGCACCTGTTTCCCAGATTCAGGGTGAAGATTAAATGAACTAATCCAAATAAATCTCCTAGAAGAGTGCTGGCACATAAAAAGCAATGGATCAATGTCAGTCACTTTTGTTACTTTCCATGGTTATAAAGGAAGGATCTTTGCTCTCCTATTGATATAACCAAGTACCACTAAATATCATACCTTTCTGCTTATCTTATGGAGGTAAGTAATTTTTCCTTTTTTTAAGTAAGACTTTGTGTTTCTCAAACCAGAAAAAACAAACAAAAAAGGAAATAAATGGTTCTTCCCATAGACAGAATCATTATATTTTCATATTGTGTCTTTAACTTCTCAAATGTAGATATGATTTCAAAGAAGCGTGGTTGACCAACGCATCTTTCTACACTTGTTTTCAGGAATATCCTGAGCTTTCTATAATGGATCATTTCTTCACATCTCTTGCACCTGTACAAAAACCAAAGACACAGCCCTGAAAACAAATTGTTCAAGTGAGGTCCAATTATTCTTAGACTTTTAAAAAAATACAAATAAATTGAAACTGAGAAAACACTGAGAAGTGGTATGGATCACCATGAATTAATAATTTGTCTGCTTGAAAAAGCTTAATAAGATGTTCAAAAACATTTACAATTCCCGGTATTTTTCTGATAACACTGTATTTATATAGGGCTTATTCATGTATGCCTCAATGTGTTTATCAAGTTTATATGTCTAACCTGTTTTTAAACATGATTAGACTGCCGTCACCTCCGTCGACTCATCTATTTATTAATTCAACAAATATCTAAGAAAATATGTCTATAGGCTAAGTATATCACAGTCTACTATCTGTCCACACTGGAGCTGCCTCCCATTTCTGGGTAGAACTATTCTGATTCTTTTGCATAAAAATAACAAAATGTTAAATGGTATACACTGGCACAAATAGGTTGATAATTTTTTTTATTTTCCATTTAAAATGGTGCCAATGTACTCACTACCTGTGTCTCCCCCATCCCAGTCCAGTAAAGATGCTGTGCTTTAATTATTGAATTATTGAAGTAACAGGATATGATAATGGGGTTGCCATTTACATGGTCAAACCTGTGAGCCCAACAGGGCAATTGTTTCTGGGGCATGCCCTAGCCCCTTTTATTATTTCTTCCTGGTAGAAATTACTGTTTCTTGGTGATTTTCAATCACAGGATTCTAATTTCATCTGATTCTGATTTCTTTCTATTAAAACAATCATAAATTTATAACAAAGGGGGTTTGAAACAGGATGGATAGATATAGATATAGTACAGATATAGATAGTATTTTCCTTTGTTATAGATTTTCATTCTATCATTTTAAGGGGCTCAGCAACCCAGAAGTCTTGCTTAAAAATAATGGTTAGCAGTCATTTAATTCCATCTCTTCTTGAGACAAAATAGATCTCACAGATTAATGCTTGGAGTTTTAGGCCCCCTAAGTGCCACCTCAGAAGGGTCTTCCATAATGTAAAAACATACATAATGTGTAATAAAAAAGAACATCTGAGACAGCAGGAGTGAATGTAGCAGATAACAAGGCAGATATTTGATCTCTGTTTTCAGGGAGTTTAGAGTAGGAGAAAAATTGACTTCAAACAAGTGCACAGAGTTGAGGGTAGAGAGCATTTCTGGTAGAGATGTCAGCTCACCAAAATCAGCCCAGTACCTTGCAGAAATTAAAAATGATTCCTATATCTGAAGTGTGGGATGACAAAGGAAAGAGGCCCAGACCCCGCAGGACTGAGAGCTGTTTAAAATGCTTGGACTTGACTCTGATGGCCATCATTGTCTAGGAAGGAAATGTGAAATGTCAGACTGGTGTTTTTCTAGATTGGACTAGCTGCAGTGTGGCAGCATTGGAAGAGGGCAGGATGTGAGAGAGTCAGTATGTAACTGTAAGTTTACCGAATTGGTCTTTTGTGTGGTTGAGATTTTGTTCGTGAATTTTTTTTTCAAAAATCAAGTCTCAATTCTTTCATTTAATGCCCCTGCTTCATTAAGGATAACACTTTCTGAATGTGTTTTATTCGATTCTGAGTTCCCATCCTACCTACCTGCCTTCAAGGAACTTGGTGGAAGAGCCCTTCTTTGAGGACACATTTCTTGATCTTATTTGAACATATAATCTAGTGATGTTTGGAGTTCTGTATAATTATGGCATGTATTGATAAGACTTTTTAGCCACCTATAGATGCTAACTATACCAGAATGTAGAAGAATTCTTTGAGCTCAAAAAGAATTAGGCTCCAATTTGTAAAAGTGTAATTTGGAGGATGACACTTCTGTCATGGAACTTTCGGTTATTTATATGTATAATTGAAAAAAAAATTGCCTTCCTTGATTATGTAATTAAGTGTTAAATGAGGAATCTTGTACAGCTTTTGGTCTCTTAATAAGCTGGTTTCTTCTTTCTTGCCTTTTTAATTGAATTGAAGAAGGAGATCTTCTTCTCAGCTATGCATCAGTTATAGAAGCCTGGCCACAGATGCAACTGAAAACTGATGAACTAAATGGAAGTTACCCTAAATAAGGTAAGCTACTTCACTCAGTGGAACACAGGGGTAACTCGGAATTTGTAATGTTTGCTTCTCATCCTATTGGGTTACAAATAGCTTTGACCACATAAATTGCTCTTCAAATTTATTCTTCGTGAGTCTGGAATAGCACCAGTAATTATGAGCTTGGAATTTTGTCTCTGCCCAGATTTCTTATGCTGCAGACAGTGACTCATTGTTCTCGAGGTTGGTCTGATTTTCTTTATTATCCTTTGTCTTTACATTTCAGGCATTGATCCACATTTTTGCAGGTTCTGCATGGTTTCTGAGAAGTTCCAGGTGCACTGTGGAGGTGAGCATCAAAGCATCGACCTATTTATATTACACCATAATCCTATTTACTAGTTTCTATTTTAGTACCTCTTAGTAATGAATATATTGAACCATAATGTAAGATGAATAATTCTGTGATAAAGAATAACGATTTTTGTTCAATGTTTAAATGGATTTAGTTTTGAATTGTGAACTAAGAGAAACATTGCATATGGCATTACTTTGACATTACAGTCATCGAATTGTAAGATTTAAATTACATTTAATTTAAGAATCTTAAATCTTATTCAACTTAAATAATCTTCAAGATTCAAATATTATTGACAACTTCCTAGATATTTCCCTGGAATTAAATAAATAGCAAAAAGCCCTGCAAGTAGTCTGTAAAAATCAGGAAAAGTAAAATCTTTATTGCATGAATTTGCTAGGAAAACTGGCATTTAAACAGCAAAGAAAGATTGATATAAAAAGCTTAAAACTGATTGACTTCCTTTCACTTCTCTAAAGGATGCTGTGCCAATTTTTATAATTTTCGGAGAAAATACCCAATCATCTAAGAAAACTTTCTATCTACCATCTAATTGGGAATATATAGGAATGGAAAAAGAAAACACAATAGAAACTTTGAAAAAAGTTTCTTTTCTGGTTTACTGTATAAGATTTTAAAAATTAAATGAATAAATATACCTAGTGATATCAATATCGATTTATGTAATGTAGACTATTCTATATTGATGCTGATTTAACACTAAAACATCATTTCTTTCAAATTTTGGCAGAAGACATTGCTTCTTTGGGAGAAAGGACAGAGAAATGGAAACTTGATGTGTACGCTCATTTCCAGGGACATTGTTTTTCTTGGTAGAAATCATCAAGGCACGTATGAGTTTTAAGTTATATCTAAGTGTTAATGAACCTTAAATAATGTTCTTAATCTACAAAAAAGACCAGGAGCTTCCTGATAAGAGATATGCAGTGAAATTACCTGCTCTCCAATTTTTGATCCTTAGATAAAATAGGAAACTAAGTATGATCTAAGCAATACATTATTTCCCCCAAGAATAAATGGAAAAAAAAAGTGACAAAAAGAAAAATTACTTCTAAGGTTTGAGTTTTTCATGAATTCATGAAAAATTCTTTAATTATTTTCACAGAAATATTTTTCACATTATGCAACACAAGTCAAGTTGCAATAGCTAGTATAGGCACATACCCAAATACCTTCTCGTTTGCTGGCATTAGATATTTGGCCAAGAATATGAGAATAATAAAATGGCTTTATTTTCAAGCATAGTTTATAGAGGACATAAAGGGAATTTAAAAAGTGGTAGCCATAAAGAGAAATTGCTAAATTGAATCAACTGACATTAAGACCTTAATTTACTCAACAGACACCAGTAAGGGAGTGAAAAGGAAAGGAAAAAGAATGGAGAAAATATAGACAACCAAAAAAAAAAAAAAAAAAAAAAAAGATGAGCAGTTATTTTAACAGGGCCCCAACAAAGAGAATACTCTAAAGGCTTATGCATGTAAAGAAGGTAATCAACCACATTATTCAACAGCAAAATTCAATTGGGACCAAAATGAGCTAACACAATGCTAAAAGGCTAAAATGAGGTGGACTGAGACTAACAAGTGTTGACAAAGGCATAGAACAACTACTCTTTGCTGGTGAGAAGGCCAACACTAGTAAAAATTCTTTGTAGTATTTACTAAAACTAAGCATACATGTCTATGACATAGAAATTGTACTTTCAGAGATATGTCCAAAACAATGTAACCATTTGCTCATTAAAGAGCAAACATATGAATACTTATAGAAGCACTATTCATAACAGTCCTAATGGAAGCAAAGAAAATATACATTAAGAGTACAATGGATAAACAATGGTTTACATACAATGAGATGTGATGGTAAATCAAAACATTTATGGAAAAATGGAATTAAAAAACAAAGATCTTTTGGGTATAAAAACTGAAATTCTTGCACGATGTTTTCATGAACTCTTTGAGAGCTTTCCGTATGCATTTAAAAATGTTTTGCTTTGAGATAAACATATTTAGTTCAATTTTCCATGAACTTTTTGAGTTGTATTTATAAAATATAACAATGAGAACAATGATCTGAAATAATATATTGTAATATGGTTGAGTCTCAAAAATAATTTTGAGAGCAAAACGGCAGATGCAAGACAATATATTTCTTTCATTGCATTTATATATGGAAATGGCCACACTTGGGTGTTAACATTCAGGATAGTAGTTACCTGTGGGTGCCTTATGTCTGGGAAAGAGTGGGATTTTAGGGTTCTAACAATGTTCTGTTTATAATGTTTGTGGCAGTAACATAATGTATTCAATTTGTATAAATTTATCAAACTGTACACTTATGAATTGTGCATCTTTATTATATATTATATGTCAGTGAAATGTTTGATAAAGTAAACTTGACAATAACCAACTTCTACCAGTAACAGTCCAGCTGTTAATGAGCGATCCATCTCCGGAGGTTGGCCAGCATAACTCTTGGCACCAATGTGTGGAACAAGAAAGAGACAAAACAAAGTCAGTCAATAACTTGTAAACATGTATAAAAAATTGTTGGGAAAATTGAAACTAATAATGGTATTTCCATGTCAATTCTATGCATGTATCACAGTTACACAAAGAAGCAATTTAAGTTAAAAATATTTGATTGGGAAAGAAATTATACCCTCCCATTCAGAGTTCTAAGATCAATCTAAGCAATTTTAAGCTTGGGAATTTTAAAGACTTTTCTTAGCAAAGACTTTGTAGTAGCAAATAATTTTAAAAAGTATTTTGATAAATTTCAAAAGTTAAAGTATAGAAAGATTGTGTGTGTGTGTGTGTGTGTGTCTGTATGTTGTGTGTAGCAAAAGCAACTTTAGGGATTTATTCAATAAAACGTAAAATAAATATTAATAGCTGTTTAAATTTAAATTTATATTTAATTCACACTGATCAAAGTGTATCATCCATAGAGATTATGATACCTCTCAAGATAAAGGACCTCCAATTTTCATATAATTATTGTACATTTTTCTGCTGATTTTTGACCATCATATGATTTCTACTTTATCCAAATTAATACAAACTTCTATAATTCCTCCATTTAATATTATACTCTGCCTACACATAATGTTCTTAAAATTTTCTTTTTCTACTAAAGATAGAATTATCTTAACTTGTTTTTTTGTAACTTGGTTGAAATTTCCTATGATTAATCCCTCCCACATATGAGAATCCAAGTCTTCACTGAATCGGGAGCTTCAAAACAGTAAGTCAAAAATTCCCGGCATTTTTATTCACTGTTGTAGCCTGTGAACAGAGCCCCAGAAAAAATGTGACTCCTTAATAAATTATTGAATGAAATGTTACTGACTTTCTAGTCTGGTGTCTGTCTCCCTATCTTTTTCTCTCCATATGGCCTATTTACTATACTCTTGCTCGGTCAGGCTGACCTGTCTATGCATGTACCTTCCACCTTTCTCCTCCTTTGCATTGCTATTCTGAAACCCATGAAGTTGTCATTCATGCTCCCTTCCTCCCACCCTACATATATCTAAAGGCTTCAATAAATGTGTAATGACTACAAAACAATTGAAAGCCACTGTCTGGAACTGATCCTCCCCTTACATGTGAAAAGTAATCATTTTAAAGTAAAAATTATGAATTTAGCCTATGTCATCTTACTCAGTGTCGAGCATCCAGTGTTTCTATCTGAATATCAGGCAGTTGAGAATCTTCTTCCAGAGATTGCTCGTACCATTGTGGATTGGCATGAGTTGCGCACGCTCTTCCGCCTGTTGATGTAATAAAAGCAGTACTTTTTTACATGAGAATACTGCAAATATCTTCCAAGAGCTCTATTTTCTCTCCAAGGCTATGCCTTCTTTAGTTTCTTTAACCATTCATTTTATGACATAATTCCAGACAATTTCCTGTTTTGCATTTTCTCTTCTGGACTAAATCTAGGTCAGTGTCTGACTTAAAATATCATGGCCCAAATTAAACATAATACCCAATATGGGGTTATCCTACACAGAACACTGTGGTTGATTCTGTCCCATGACCTGGATTCTGTATTTTCCTTCGTGCGGCTCAGGTTGTCATTAGACCAGCACCGTGCTGTGCTGTTAGCTGCTTTGGGTGACGTACTGTGGCTGTCCTCTCCTCTGAGCCACCTTGCAAACCACACTTTTCCGGTTTCTTTATTTGTATTTTATGAAATAGCCTCGCAGTGCTCTCCCTAGCTCTGACCTCTTCTCTTCTCTTGTTCTTCACTACCATTTTGAAGGTAAGTGTCTGAACTCCAAGATGTTTTTCCCACCCTGCTTTTCTCTTACTGCGCCAACAAGACTGTTCGGTGTATTCGGGCATTAGCAACCATTGAGAAGGACAAGCTAAGACATCTGTCATTTTCACCTAAAACTTTCTTTGTCATTAGCGTCAGCATCATAATCCATACTCACTCCTTGCTGTTGTTGTCTACATATAGAATGGCAGGCTGCTGGGACATTTCTCAATTATTTTATTGTATAGTTTGATCTTTTTCTCATTTTTCAAACCTTTGGGTGAACTAGAAGCTAAACTACTTGAATGAATCTTTCAAAAATAAATAATAGAAATTTATTTAAATACTAGGAATAGACCTACTGTATGATCCAACAATCCCATTACTGAGAATATACTGACATGAACTCATTTTACTAAAGAGATACCTTGCCTACCATGTTTATAGCAGCACTTTTCACAAAAGCCCAAATATGGTATCAACCAAGGTGTCCAGCATCAGAAGAAAGGATAAAGAAAATGTGATCTATTTAAAAAATGGAATATTATTCAGCTATAGAAAAGAATGAAATCCTATCATTTGTACCAAAATGGACAGACCTGGAGAACATCTTGTTTATTGAAATAAGACGGACACAAAAGGCAAACATGCATATTCTCCCTTATATGTAGGAGTAAAAAAAAGTTAAAACAAGTGCTTGTTTATAGCAATTTAGCTCAAAGCAGTATTTTGTCAAGTTGCTTTAAATATTCAGCAAATTGATAGAAGTTATATATTACTGTGGTTCTATCACTTTGTGACTTTAAAGACTTATTTATTTATTTGAAAGTCAGAGTTACAGAGATACAGGGAGAGATAAAGAGAAAGAGAAATCTTCCATCCATAGGTTCACTGCTCAGCTGGCCTCAATAGCCAGAGCGATGCAAGGCTGAAGCCAGGAGCCTGGAGCTTCATCCAGGTCTCCCAGGTGGGCAGCAAGTGTCCAAGTACATGGGGGCATCTTTTGCCGCTTTTCCCAAGCCATTAGCAGGGAGCTAGATTGGAAATGGAGCAGCCTGTGGTACAAACCAGTGCCCGTATGAGGTTCCAGTATTGCAGGAGGAAGCTTTACCCACTACACCACAATGCCAGCCCTGATTTTGTGAATATTTTAAAGCTTCCTTTAAATAAGTGAAGTTGAACATCTTTTCATTTGATTATTTTTATAGCCTTTGTTTCTTTTCCTGTTGGACTATGTTCTTTTAACCTTTATTTGTTGATCTCTTTTTTACTAAAGCCATCAAACTGTGGGCTGTAATACAAATTTAATATCCATTATTTCAAAAACTGGTAAATACTGAACTTATACAATCACAAATATTATGAGAGACATTTTCTTTCTGTCTTTCTTTCTTTCTTTCTTTCTTTCTTTCTTTCTTTCTTTCTTTTTTTTACAGGCAGAGTGGACAGTGAGAGAGAGAGACAGAGGGAAAGGTCTTCCTTTGCCGTTGGTTCACCCTCCAATGGCCGCTGCAGCTGATCCGAAGGCAGGAGGCAGGTGCTTCTCCTGGTCTCCCATGGGGTGCAGGGCTCAAGCACTTGGGCCATCCTCCACTGCACTCCCAGGTCACAGCAGAAAGCTGGCCTGGAAGAGGGGCAACCGGGACAGAATCTGGCGCCCCGACCGGGACTATAACCTGGTGTGCCGGTGATGCAGGTGGAGGATTAGCCTATTGATCTGCGGCGCCGGCCGAGAGACATTTTCTAGTATAGCAATCTTTTCAAAGTTGGCATTACTTTTTAAAAAAATATTTATTTTATTTATTTGAAAGGTTGTGCCTCTTAAATGCAGTGCTCAGAATCATAGGTAATCGTTAAAATGTTATGTGACCCGCACTCAGTAGAGTAAAACAATTCTTACTGCAACACAGTTTAATAATAGCTTTTCCTTATCTACATTATAAAGGCCTCTGATTAAATATGATTTGTGACCAACTTCTACTGAACTCAAAATTTCCCTCTTATTTTTAAAATAAAGTTTCCCTCTAACATAATAATAATTCCTTATATAATGTCACAATGGACTTTTCTACATATAAGCAAGATGTACATTTCAGCTCTATTTTATTTCATATTTTGACTCTGGCTCTACTTCTAGCTTACCAAGGCCCTTCAAAATCATACTTATCAGCCATTACATTAATTACCCTTCTTGAAGAATCTACACACCATTTTAATTGTCATTTTCATGCACTCTAAGTCACCCACCTAACAATATTATTTATGAGTCTAATTAAAGTCCTCCCTCTGTGTTGTCACAGGCAATATGGTTTAAGTGTATTTGTGTAATATTTCTTTATAAGTTTGACAAGCGTATTATGGATATACAGGATATTTACTCCATATGTCTTAATGCATATTTAATATTCTTCACTATCTCTTAGTTCACCAATCATAAAACTGTATTATTTTGGATTTATTATAGTGATAATATGAACTATTAGGATTTAGAATATAAATTGTTGGAAAGATTTTAAATATATACATCTCCTATTATTTCCTGGTCTACACATCACTGACAAATGCTTCAGAGTAAAATACTCTAGGTATTTTCTGATGAATATATAAGAATATTTCCAACTACAATGTATGAAACTACAAATTATTTTTCATTTTCTAGTTCACTAAAAAACAATCCTAGAAACTTATTTCTACTATAAATCTGTTTTAAATTCTACATTCATATATGGTACACAGTGAAAAGAAATTTTTTCACAAAATCTTGAAAAACATTCATAAATTAAGAATTGATGGGAGTGTCATTTTGGTGTAGCAGATTAAGCCACCGCCTGCAGTACCAGCATCCCATAAGCACCCGTTTGAGTCCTGGCTGCTCCACTTCCATTCCAGCTCCCTGCTTATGCACCTGGGAAGTCAGCAAAAGATGGCCCAAGTGCTTGGGCCCCTGCACCCACATTGGAGACCAGGATGAAGCTCCTTGCTCCTGGCTTTGGTCTGACCCAGCTCTGGCCATTTTGGCTGTTTGGGGGGTGAATCAATGAGTAGAAGATTTCTCTCTCTCTGCCTCTATCTCTCCCTCTCCCTCTCTTTAACTCTACCTTTCAAATAAATAAATAAATTTTTTGAAAAAAAGGAATTAATGAAACAGGTTATGAGGGAAATGCATAGAACTAATGGAAAATCAGCTGTGTAGTATTATTATTAATGCCTATCTAATTGATTGATTCCTTCAGAAGAAATGTTCTTGTTTTTTGTAACACACACACACACACAAACACACACTGCTGATTTATACTATGCCTATGTTAATTCCAGGGTAGTGGAGCTGCATGGTAGCATACTGGAGTTGTGTATCAGAAAAGATTTCCAGGAGAGTTTGAATTCACTTATATCTGAGATATACACTGATGATTCCTTAGGAGGACATGACCTTTAGATTAGACAATCAAGACTTCATCATTTTTTATCAGATCTGCCAAGAAAAATCAATTACTTCCTTCAAAAACAAATTTAACAACAAGCTTTTCCCAAGGAAGTTACACATGCTTGTTTATGTAAGTTGAGATGGCTTTTGTGTCCTAAAATACTTGCTTTCCTAAGGCCACATGGTAAGAAATGAGGCAAAAAAACAAGATTTTGATATTTTTAGGCAGATAGAAATTTCACTTTAAAATACTTTTGTTTTAAATTTATTTTTATTTTTAGTAGTATAGAGAGAACAGATTTCATGTATTTCAAAGGTACAGCTCTAAGAAGATAACCGTACTTTCCTCCTTTCCCCACACCCTTCTCCAATCCCCCTCTTCCTTCCTTCCTGTTTAATTATTTGATTTTTGCAAAGACATACTTTCAATCCACTCTTTAATCACAGGCTTAATATGCCACTAGCCAAAATATTCAATAAGTAAAACATAGTAAGACCACAGTTCCACGGGAGTCTAAACAAGGACTGAAACCAGTCATAACACAAGATGTCTTTTTCATCCCTACACATTCTTTTTGCTCTATAATATCTCCTTTTGGTAAAATGAAAATATATATATTAAAAATGTATAAGGTCAACAAACATTTACAAAATACATGTTGCATGAAAGCCTTCCAAGATACAATATTACCTATAGGGGATCTTCTGTATATATAGATAATTAAAAATGAATCTTGATGAAGAATGGGATGGGAGAAGGAGTAGGAGATGAGATAGTTGCAGGTGGGAGGGAGGTTATGGGGGGAAAAGCCACTATAATCCAAAAGTTGTACTTTTGAAATTTGTATTTATTAAATAAAAGTTTTTTAAAAAAGATGGAGAAGCAAGATTATACTACATGAATATTATGAAATATTAATGAAATCTCAGACAGCATCAGAATAAAGGAATTATATCATTGAAGGTACATAAAGACTTGTTCTTTGGTGTTGAGTCTCAACTTTCATTGCTATAAAGCAAAATTAGCTTCTATGGAAGTCTTTGAATCAAGCCACTGTGGTTTTGACTTCTGAGGAAATGGTAAGTTTCATATTAGTGTATTACTGCTATTAATTTCTATACTTTCTTTTACATGATGCGGTGGTTTGAACGAGGGGCTTGCATAGGCTCCACACTGAGTATGACTTTAATACTTCCATTTGATTTCCAGAGTTTAGTGTTGCTCTTACCCCGCTGGCTTGCACTACATCTTAAGGTTTATCAGGAAAGTCTGTGTTAGCCGCCAGATGGTATGTTGACCTAAGGAAATGAGCCTTTAGTTACTGGAACTCCATTGTGCCAAGTACAACATTCCTAAATGGCCATGGAAGGGGAGATCATTGTTTTGGGTTCAGGTAGTCATCCAGAGGAATTGCTGAGTCCTAGCATTCCAGCAGGACTAAGGATAGAGAAGTGAGAAGAGACTCAGGAGACCACTTGAAAATATTTTTCCCTATTTAATTAGGCAATAAAGATTTTCCAGGAAAACTTATTTCCTTAGAGTAAGAAGTTTCTTAATCTTGCTGACCTAAGATGTTGCAAAAATATGTGCTTGGGGCTTTATTTGTAAATATGCTCCCAGTGGTCTCACCGGCATCCCTATAGCCAGACCCTGGCCTTCAGCATCTCTCCTGAGCCACTGGCAGTAGCCTCCTGCCCACTCTCCTTAGTCATTCCCATGCACAGAAGATAGCTGAATTACTTTAAAATTTAAGTCAGATTGTGACACTCTTCCACTGACAGCTCCCTGGTGGCTCCTCATCTTACTTCTAGTAAAAATCAAAATCTTTACAATGGTCCAATATCAGTCCTAACATATGTTCCATCCTCTTATCATTCTGCCTACAACTGCTCTGCTCCCACAACCCTGAATGTCTTGTTGCGTTTTGAATGAGAAGCCTGCTCCAACTCTGGGCCTTCAAATATTGTCCTGTGTTTGGGGATCCTTTTACAGCATCCAGAATCCTGGCATCCATACAGACCTGCCTCAAATCACACCTCCTTTAGTAATTTGCTAAACTGGTACTTTCGTGGTGAGGCTGTCTTTCACAACTCTACATAAAATTACAACACTCTTCAACTCTAACAGTCCATTGCAGTCTCTGTCATTTATTTGCTCCAATTTTATAAAAAAGACACATATATACATATAGTTTACTTATTTATGTGCTATCTGCCTCTGACTATCAGAATATAAACTGTGTGAAGATAGAGATTTTATACATTATATTTATTATTAATTTTGGAATGTGGAAGAATTCCTAGCCTAGAGAAGGTATTCAATAAGTATTTGTTGAATGAATGAATTTGCCCTGTAATTTAAAGTATTTAGGAATGGCATTGCAGTCATTTACCTTGATCTTAAAGTCTAATTGAAGTGTCTGAAATGGCTCCTCCTCCCCAGCCAATGAGATCTGAATAAAACCATGGCCTACCTTGGCATGGTATTTTAATCTCAACTCTGTATTTCTTGTCTACTACATTTTTCCTTAACGCTAAAATCAGCCATACTGAGGTGACCCTAAAGAGTAATCTTACGAGGGATTGCAACACACGAATGTGAAAGAGATAAGTGTATGCAGTCCAAAATGGATCTAAGTCACTTTTATGGAAACCCTTGTAGAGTTCAATGTGATAGTGGCAGAAAAGCTCTGGTTCTTTCGTGCTTCTCAACAAGTCAAATAGGGACATAGCAAACATGCCAACATTCTCACCATGACTAGGACACAAGTACGGAAGACAGAAAGTATACATGGATAGAGCACTTGGGAAAACGTGTTTCTGGGAGGTAGATGAAAACAAGTGAAGTTTTATTTCACTCTAAGCATTCGGTAGATCTTTTAATTTTACTAATTGAATAACAACAATTGATTTATTAATTATTTAGTCTTTATTTATGAGGGAATATTAAAAAGCTTATGTGAAGCGAAATTAAAAAATAAAGTAAAAGACATTAATTTTATGTTTCAACTTAAGTTCCGTAAAGTTCAATATGCTCCAGAAAGTAAACAATAAAAGTGCAAGGTGGCTGTTGCTGTGACTGTGCTTGTACTAGGATTGTACTCACAAGGCACGTACTAGCAAAGTCATGTTTCATTTCTTATGTGGTTCTGCAAAACAATGCTTCAAGACCTTATTTCCACTTCTTTAAAATTGCCGTTGAAAGCACTGCTTTTTGCAGCTGATCTAGGTGCAGCTGTTTTGGTATCCATCAAGAAGAAAGTTTGCTCCATTTCAGTGTTTTACTCAGAACTTTGTGAGCTGAAACAGCTGAGAAATCTATTGGTTGTCTATCATGTATGTTAATCGTTAGTCCTCTTCAGTTAGGGCACAGACAATGTTAACTTTTTCCTCATATGAATGGTCTATCACTCTAGGCTTTACCTTTAATATCATCTTGTCTCCTCTTAAATTGATGATATAGTTGAGCATTGTCCCATAAACTTCTGGTAAAGCATCAATGACTTCACCATTCTTCCACCCAAGTTATAGCATAAGTTTGATCTTTGTTCTTGCTCTAAGTTTAGCATAATTCATGTTTCTCTGATGGGGGGACCTATCAGCCTCCTTAGTCCCTCAAATGAGTCTACTCAGACATATTATAACTAGTATTACACTTATTTACATAGAAGAAGCTTTGAAATCAATGCATCATTTTCTGATAATATATATTTTATGTGAACTTTTTAAAAAGATTTATTTTATTTATTTGAAAGTCAAAGTTACAGAGAGAGGAGAGATAGAGATCTTCCGTTTGCTGGTTTACTCCCCAAATGTCCACAACATCCAGAGATGGGCCAGGCCAAAGTCAGGAACCAGGAGCTTCTTCAGAGTCTCCCATGTGGGTGCAGGGGCCCAAGCACTTGGACCATCTTCCACTGCTTTCCCAGGAAGCTGGAAAAGAGGAGCAGCCTGGACTCAAACTGGTGCCCATGTGAGATGTGAGTGCTGCAGGCCGCAACTTTAACCTGCTGAGCCACAGCGCCAACCCCTACATGAACTTCTAGAGACCCCTCCTATACTAGGAATACCGATTGATTCACCACAAAAAAACTGACAGAGAAAACAATGAAAACATTTTTCCTATTTAAGGTACATATTCAACATAAACATACTGTCTAGTGTGATTAAGAAAAAAGAGCAAGGTAATGACATGAATTTATAATGAATGATTGCAAACTATCTTTGAAAGATAAAATCTCATGGGAATGATAACAAAAAACAATCTTCATATAATTTTATCAGATTTTCCCTTTCCCATGAAATATTGCCAAGCTTATAGTCAGTCTCCAGAGAAAATAAAATTTTATTTCCCTCAGGTAAGAAGTAACAAATGAGGAATACAATATACAAGCATGCATGTTTTTATTTCAAAACTAGAAAAGTCAAGTGACAGAAAGCACTGTAATATATTTTATATTCTAATTAGTATGCCAGTTTTATTAATTACAACAAAGTTCTTATTTTTATCAGGATGAGAATCATTTATCACCAAATGATACTCAAATTCATTCACTGAAATTTTGGAGTTTATGGTCTTATTTCTTTTATTATACTCTGCTGATCTCTCTCTAGCATGAACTTCTGATAATACTGACATTGTCCACATGAAACCAAAATCAGGACAGTAAAATACGTACTGACCATTCACTGGTGCTCTATCAGGTGACAGGAATTATGTGCAGTAGGTTTCATATCTGATCACCTAAAATCTTACAAGACTTATATTTCTAGCCCCACTTTACAAATGTAAGACTAGGGACTTAAAGATCACAAATCCAGGAAAGAGATGATGAAATTGAGACCAAAATAAAAACTGAGATTTGAAAGGTTATATTCTTTTTCCCCCAAACCACAGTAACTTCCTCAAGCTCTGTGTTTTTTTTTTTTTTTTTTTTTGAATAAAAATGTCTGATAAAAGTACAGAGGAAACAGTTGGAGGAAATAATATGTAGGCCGGTGCCGCGGCTCAATAGGCTAATCCTCCGCCTTGCAGCGCCGGCACACTGGGTTCTAGTCCCGATCGGGGTACCGGATTCTGTCCTGGTTGCCCCCCTTCCAGGCCAGCTCTCTGCTGTGGTCCGGGAGTGCAGTGGAGGATGGCCCAAGTGCTTGGGCCCTGCACCCACATGGGAGAACAGGAGAAGCACCTGGCTCCTGCCTTTGGATCAGCGCGGTGCGCCGGCCGCAGCCATTGGAAGGTGAAGCAACGGTAAAGTAAGGCCTTTCTCTCTGTCTCTCTCTCTCACTGTCCACTCTGCTTGTCAAAAAAAAAAAAAAAAAAAAAAAAAAAAGAAAGAAAGAAAAGAAATAATATGTATTATTGACTATGTGCAGCCTTGAATTCAATGCTTTTGCCATACTACTTCAAAAGTACTTTTGTAAAAGCACTAATAGGCAGAATTATCCCATTTTACAGGAGAGAAAACTGAGTTAGGAAAATGTTGACCATAAACATATATCAAGAGGTTTACCAAAATTTCCTCTGTGACTGCTCCAAATGGCATGCTATTTACCTCACACTGAAATTGAGGAAAGTATGGAACACAAAATGTGCCTAAGAAGTGGGTCTGTATCATTTTCGTTGAATACAGGACACGTTGGTTCTGGTTCAGGGAGAAGTGACCAAGTTGAACATGTTAGTCAAATCAGAACCATTAGAAATTACTTTTCTGATATTTTATAAACTATGATATTGATAAGGTAGAAACAGCATTTCCCTTGCTTTTTGAACAGTCTTGAATATGTTCCCAATTCAAACTATTTGCAAATGAGAATTTAATTAGAAAATATTTTTTCTAATTACTTAGTCCAATTTAATGAGTCTTAAACTGGAATTTTTCTCCAAAATATATAAGAGTTTAATGTATAGGAAAGAAGAAAGAAATGTTCAAAAGCTTTCTAGATTTGAAAATAGCTTTCTTACAATACTCACTTGCTTTCAAATAGAAGACAAGGTACCATTAAAGTTAGTCACAGAGATTCAAAATGGCTGCCGTTTTATTTGAGCTTTTTCAGAGTGATTCTGATGCAGTTTTAAATAACCATGTAATGAGAGATCTTGTGCCTAAAATGATCCTAATGTGTGTGTGGGGAGCAGATCTAAGGTTGCAGTGGGAGTATTCGCACTGGAAATTCTGACTTATTTGGGAGTAAAATCAGATGATTAACTTTTTGCAAATATAGCAATCAGGTTGAATTCACTTGGAAGCAGGAGTGAATTAGAACTATAGCCTGAATTCTTGTCTTCTGAACCATAGTAGTGAACCTGACATGCTCAAGTGTTCTGGCTTGGACTTGATTACATAGAAACTACCCCTGTCCCATTCCACAGTCACTTCAACCATGTCCTAGACACTCTAGTTTCAAGAAAAATTAGTGCACAGAAAAGAAGAAAAAGCAATCAAGAGTTTGTGAAAGGTTGTTTCATAGTGTTCACGGGATGAGTGAGTTAATGTATTCCTGTCCTCAAAATTCCCATTCACAGACCAAGGACAAGGAGATGACTGATATTTTGTATTATAGCCAATTCCAAAAGAACACTTAATTTTATGCATGAATTAAATGTATTAAGTATGCAAAATTGCTGAGTGGATGAAAATGTGACTACCTAAAGTTCTTTATTGTTGCTGTTGTTGTTTTTGCTATTTTAAAATGTATCTACCAAATAACTATCATTTCCAAAATTTTCAGCAATATGAGTTAAAGTGGAAAGTCTCAGTCCATTTCAGGTTTTAGTCTGAATGCACTAATTAGTAAAGCTTATTTTAAATGCAGAGAGAGAGTGAGCCTCCTTCTGCTGTTTCACTCCCCAAATGCCCACAATGGCAGGAGCAGGGCTCAAGAGTAAGGTTGAAGCCAGGATACAGAAGCTCAATAAAGGTCTCCCATGTGGACAGCAGTAACCCACTTTCTTGAGCCATTACTACTTGCTGCAGGCCTTTTGGAAAGTGGTTAAAGACCCACTTAGGATGCCTGAATCCCATATCCCACCTAGCAGCCCTGCCTCCATCCAGCATACTCTCGGAGGTAGCAGGTGATCGCTAAATTACGTGGGTCACTGTCACCCACTTGAAAGGTCTGGATTGAGTTCTGAGTTCCTGGCTTCAGTCTAGCCCATGCCAGGCTGTTGTGGGCATCTGGGCAGTGAGCCAAATGAAAAGAGAGAAAATAAATAGATAAATAAGTCTTGGTTAGGAATGTTACCCAAGAACTTGACTTCATGTCTTCCTTTTGGAACTCAGCAAGCTTATATTCAGAAATGATGCCTTTCTCTGAATCACTCACCACAATAGCAGCAAATGCTAAGAATCTAAGTTGGTCTGTGATTTTCATCAAATTTTAATTTGTTTACTGGAATATCAGATCTTTCAGGTAAGATTCAAGGTAAACTGTTGACAAATGACATGTTTGACTACTTTTGCTCTTAGAATACACTTTTAAATTTCATATTATCCTCATTTTTTATATTTTTTAAACCAATTCTCATACATCACTCTGCTCCAGGGTCAAAGCGTCAGCATAGAAAGCCATCCATTAGCATAATTCTAGCCTGAAGAAGAATAGTAACATGCCGATCCAGTATGCTCTGCTCACCCAGCATCATAAGGTCCACCGAGGAGACAGTGGTAGGCTGCAAGTGTGTCAGGGAACCAACCACAAGACACAAAACTGGAAAACAGAAAAGGGAAGCTGATATTTCCGAAGACAAAGTTGATTTTCCAAACTGTCCCATTTCCAAGGAGAAACTGGACATTTCGGTGTTGACAGGAGAAGAAGTGGCGGGGTAGCTGCCCCAATGTGTCACATGGTGTTCTTGAAGGTCACACATGGTTGCACTCTTGTGCACCTGAGGTTTCATAACACGTCAATAATTCTTCTTAATAGTTTGCATCCACTTGTTGCTGCCAGTTTGATTTGTTAGGCCTGCTAGTTTGGGTTTGGAAACGATGAATAATGGGAAATGCTTCCTATCTCTGTAATGGCTGATTTGGTTTCCTTATTCATTACCATCAGCCCTGGAAACAGTCTCTTTGCAATCACTGCAATATCAGTTTCACTCCAGCTTCCATTACCATTCCTATTTATCTATAAGCCAGCTGGCAAATCTTTCTAGTTTGTATGGGGAACTATAACAGCCACACTTATATTACTAAATTGTGCATTCTCCTAACTAGAAATCTCTTTGTGAGACCCAATGAAGTTTAGAAGATTGAGAACTGACTGACATATTGTCGTAGAGGTAATTAGATGATTAAGAGATAATAACAAATAATCTATAAAATTATGGTTAAATAATTTCTGTGTTTAAAAGGAAACTACATTTAATTATAAAGTAATATAAAGCATAAAAGATCAGTGTCCACCAACCTGCTAATGGAATGTGGGTGAGAATTTCTGTGTGGAGATTTAGGACATTAAAGAACTGTGTTGTTGCCGGCGCCACGGCTCACTAGACTAATCCTCTGCCTGTGGCGCCAGCACCCTGGGTTCTAGTCCTGGTTGGGGCGCTCGATTCTGTCCTGGTTGCTCCTCTTCCAGTCCAGCTCTCTGCTGTGGCCTGGGAAGGCAGTGGAGGATGGCCCAAGTGCTTGGGCCCTGCACCCACATGGGAGACCAGGAGGAAGTGCCTGGCTCCTGGCTTCGGATCGGCACAGTGCGCTGGCCGCAGCGGCCATTTGGGGGGTGAACCAGCGGAAGGAAGATCTTTCTCTCTGTCTCTCTCTCACTGTCTAACTCTGCCTGTAAAAACAAACAAACAAACAAACAACAACAACTACAAAAAAAAACCCCTGTGTTGTTAAAAAGCTTTTATAAGTGTGCAGGCTTTTGTTACTGCAGTAAGATGTCTTTTGTCATTTAGACACCTGCATCCCATATGGAATCCAGGGGTTTGAGTCCTCACTCTGCTCCTTATTCCGGCTTCCTGCTAAGGTAGAGAAGAGGTGGGTGATGATGGCTCAGGAGTCAAGTTCCTGCCACCCACGTAGAAGACCTGCATTGAGTTCTTGGCACCTGAGTTCTGCTTGACCCAACCCTGACTTTCATGGGCATTTAAGGAGTGAACCAGCATGTGAGAGTTTTTCTCTGTCTCTTCCCCTAACCCCTCTGCTTCTCGAGTTATAAAAAAGATGTTATTTGGAATATTCTTTTCTGTCTAGAGATAAGCTGTCTAAAAATACTCACCCCAAAGGGAGGAATTTGGAATTGGGTTTTGCTTCTTTCTACTCACATTCTCTAATACCTGGAGTGCCTATTATCTTGGCACGAGAGGAAAATCTAGCTTTAGGCAGTAGTATTCCAAAGGACACCACTTAGGCCTATTCCTTGATTAAAATCGGAATTAAAATAACCTTGCAGTATTTCTCTGAGGTACACTTTATTTTGAAGTTTTTTTAAGCATCCATTTTACTTTGTATTTGCTTATAAAGTAATTATCTTCTGTATCCTTTTGGAATTTAATTCGAACTGCAAGTTTAATGACATTTATATTGGTGTCATATTCCAAAGAGATCAAAAATGTTTATGAATATAAGCTGATCATCATTTCTTTAATCTCCAATAATCCTTCAAACATATAACCACTCTAACTCTTCCCAGAGAAGATGATGGAGAATGAAGGGTCAAATGCCCACTTATTTGGTGTCCAAAAGGCCACCAAATCTAAGGACAGATTAAACCAGAGGCTCCTCCAAGCATTTCCTTCTGTAGCTAGGTGTGCTTTTATCATCATTTCAGTTTGTTCAAGGTTACACTTAGGCATTCATTTGCCCTTAGGTAATACTTTCAAATTCACTTCTAGAATTCAAGCATGAGAGAATATTGGAAGTGTTAACTGAAAAACCATAGCTGGAAAATCAAAGTCGAAGTTTATTCAATGAGTCAGACTGACGAGTTCACCCAGAAACAACCAGTTGGCTGTTTCACAAGCCTGGGTTTGGTTATAGGTTTCATACTCTCTTTACAGAGTTACCACATACATTAGGTCAGGTTTGAAAGAATGCACATTTGTGTGTGGTTTTCGGTCACAATGAAAATCACAGAATACCGCATTGAAAATAAAATTCCTGGTAATAACTAACAGACTTGATTATTGATCAAGGAGGTACATTTCTTCCCAAGCTCATTCACTCACAAGATGTTACCTATATGCAAAGAGAGGCAAACAATGGGATCTCTAATCACTCTTCATACAATGGCACTAATGCATAAAGCTCAGTCCTTCTCGAGGTATGGTAGATGTTTCCTTGCCCATAACTAAGGTCTCTTTGGTCATGGTTGAGGTTCCTTGAAAGGCCCAGTTACCTGGGAACCAACCACCGGGAGTCTTCACAGCAGAGACAGCATCCTGGTTGACTCTGGCCTCTGTAATATTTAGGTTCACAAAAGGCAATGACTTATTGAGCAAATATAAAATGAAATAGAACTCTTGAAAACATCGTAAAAACTAAAGTAGGGGCAGGCGCTGTGGCATAGTGGGTAAAGCCGCCACCTGCAGTACTGGCATTGCATATGGGCCTCGGTTCGAGTTCCAGCAGCTCTACTTCCAATCCAGCTCTCTGCTATGGCCTCGGAAAGCAGCAGAAGGTGGCTCAAGTTCTTGGGCCCCTGCACCTGCCTGAGAAGACCCAGAGGAAGCTCCTGGCTCCTGGCTTTGGATCAGCGCAGCTCCGGCCATTGCAGCCAATCGAGGAGTGAACCAGAGGATGGAAGACCCTTTTCCTATCTCTGACTCTGCCTCTCTGTAACACTGACTTTCAAATAAATAAATAAATCTAAAGAAAGTATATCCTTTTAATAGCGTTTTTATACCACTGTTACTTTTCAAGCCTTTTGTTTGTTCTTAATTCTTATTCTTACTGTTCATATACTGAGATGAAAATACAAGAGTATTTTCATATTTCTACAAGCAAGAAAAGGAAATTCTAGAATTCCCAATTCATCAAAATTTCTGTAAGAGGCAGCTCCTCTTGAACGAGATGATTCCATGGAACTGGTGAAGAGAGTGACACTTTTTTTCGTTTACAAAGAACAAAAAGCTAGCAGTCCACACACCAATGGCAAATGCAGCAAGGCTTTCTCAAGTTTTTCAACCCTTAAAATAGTTATTCCTTTAGTGTACATTTCATTATCCTATCTGTATCTTGCCCCTCCAAAGTGTGAGCAGATTTCATATGGAAGAAACAGGTCATCTACATAAGATGTGTTTTTCCACCATGTCAAGCTTCATTAATGGATCACTCATTAATTTAGCCACTAGCTATGTGAGCTTCATGGAGTATACCATGACCTAGGTACCCCTCACTTCACTCAAGAGTCATGGGTCAAAATGGTAAGTCACATGTGGTCATAACAGTTACCAAAGCATGTAACCATATGCACATTAATAATTACTTAACATGTTACTTAATATATAACACAACATATACAATAAGAAAGAAGAAATTAAAGATAACAAACCAATGATGGGGAGATGAATCTAATATTCTGGTATTGTGAGAAAGTACTTGATGACTTGGCTTTGGCAGCCCTCCACGGTGGGAGTCCCAGACTTCCTGCAACATGTCATAAGTGCACAGCCAGGTATGTCAAAGTCTAGCACACCAAAGTTCCTATGGGCCAGATCCTGAGTGTGGTTGATTAGACCTCAGTTCCTATTGGTTGTGCCTGTGGGTGCTGTTTCTTGGTGCCCTTGTGAGTGTTGGTCACTGCGCTTTGGTTTTTTAGTTATTTTGAAGACTGGGAGGCCTTCTTTGTCTCAGAGTTCTGGATCTTTCAACATGGAGTCCATCGTGCTCCGTTCAGACAGGAGCACAGATGCTCAGTGTGCAGTTACAAACTCTTTTTCTTACTCTCCTTCAAGATATTTTCTACTTTAAGCTATGTATTATGTTTTTTATTTCTTCCCTATTTCCATTACAATGAAAATTCCATAGTTGCCTCTTTACTACATAATAATCTGAAATTCAAGCCCAATTTTGCAAGATCAATAATGTTCTCTTCATGTTTGAAGGAAAGATTATTCTAACTCTACTATTACTAACCATTCGGTAATTCAAATTTTATCATAGAAGATAATTATTAAGATAGAAAATGGCATATTTGCACATTACCACTTTGAAGCTATTTATAGTTTCTCTTGGCTCCTGTTGGAAAAATTTCAGGTATTTTTGAATGGGCAACATGGAGTTTTTCTGTAGCCTTTTGCCACTACTATCTGGGGAAGATAATATCCTACAAAAAAAAATTAAGTGGGTGGTTGTTATGGCTGAGTGATTCCCGTCTGTCAGACCATGGGCAAGAATGTAGTTGAATGTAACCTTAGGTTCCAAGGTTAGAGATAGATTAGATAAATGGGAAACAGCCACTCCTCCCATATCCTGTTCATGGAATGTAGGAAATGACTAAAATAGGGTCCACAGGAAATTTACTGCTCAAACATATCAAGGATTAGGTTCCTCAGTACTTTAAAAAAAAAAAAAAAAACAAATTCTATTGTAAGAAAGAATTCTATTTTCAAAGACAGAGTAAATGATCCTGGAATTTCTGAAAAATGGTTTTTGTCCAATTTAAATTTGTCATTGAATAAACACAGAATCATATTTCTTAAATGGAAACCTGTTATTTTGTTTTCTCAAAGTAAATAGAAGAATTAAAATGCTGCTGACTCATTTCTCTGGCAGATGCTGGATAATTTGCTGTCTGCAATCAATAAAAATACACCTCTCCTAACACTGCTTCTAAAATTTTGCCAAAGATCAATAATGTTTTAGATGCAAACTGGGAAGGCATAATGTGGATTTGCAAAACTTTTCACATACCCAGTACGTCACACTCTATTAAAATTAAATATATATCTTATTTTTAAAAAATAATAGAGAAAGGATAAAAGAGACTAAGGCAGGATAATTTCTAAAGGTATGAATGGGTGAGCTCCTCTTGAATATTCACAAGTCCACAGGTCTCTCACAGGCACCCAAATCCCATTACTGTCAAAGAAAGGATATGCACATGTAGGCTGCATGGAAAATTGAAGGAGGCTCAGCTTCCTTGCTTGTCACTCACAAAGCACTGTACTGATCAGGACTTGCCCTTGCACTCACCTCCCGAGCCATGGAGCTGACTGTGGCTTCTCACTCAGAACCTGTTTCATCAAACCCATTTACAGATAATCTTTGCATGGAAAAGAGGGAGAATTTGAGCCCCTTCTCCTTCGAAAGAGGTCAAGCCCTCATTTTTACTGTTTTTAATATTCTTTATATTCTTCTTCCTTCTATAGTTTAGTGACTATTCTTCTGTGTGTCACCCACTCTCTTCAAAATTTTTTTTTATTTTTTTACTTTCAGGATAGGTTGGTGGACAGGACGTGGGATGAGATAACCAAGATAATTCATCATGGATGAAAAATATAGGCATGTTCGCATTTATTGATTTGTTCTAAGAAATGGAGAAAGCTTCTGAATGGTGGCAGTAAAGTGAGGAAACTAGATTTTCCTGCATGATTCCCCAGATTTGTCACACCACAGTCCTGACACATAAGCAGGGTGAGGACATGTCATTTGATGTGCTGTAAGCAAGAGCAGTCACAGTCATATCAGTGTAGCTCATGCTTGGAAATAAAAACCAGTGTTATGAGGGCCCCCGACCTGCCCATCATGTCTCACTTCCTGTTCATACACATCGGGTGGATGTGTCCTTGCTCTACACGTACAGCCCTCACAGAGGGTGGACAGAGAAGTAAGGGGTTTGTAGACACATGGATTTTCTTTACTGGCTTGCTTGAGTTCTGTTGCAAGATTCAACTCTAATTCTCCCTACTAACACTGTCTGAGTGAGCAGAAAAGTCTGGAGCTGCACCAGTCTCTCACCTTGATGGATCAGGGCATTAGGAAATCTCTTTTCAGCAGGTCTGCAATTCTCAGTACCACCAGCCAAGAGTTCCCTCTCTCCTCTGTTCTCCACGACATTTTCTGAACAAGGCAGTATTGTCTTGGTTCTGGATGTTGAACAGAAGTAGTACAGAGCATATAATTTAAAAGCCTTCTGTAGCTACTAAGGAAACGTGGCAGAAGCGAAGAGGGCTCACTGAGGCTCTGCCAATGAGAAATGTGTCCACATTATGAATGCACAGGAAAAGGAATAGAATTACACAGAATCGCCTGGAAAGGAACTTCACCTCATTCATGGTGAGGTGGGAATTTAAAAAATGAGACTTAAAATTCTCCCCATTCAGACTGCAATAAGATTAAATATTCACTGTTACCCAGCTTTGGAGGGGATAGGGAAATGTATGTAATAAGTATGCTTCCTTTGGGTGAGTATATGGTGCTAGTGAATAAAACATAAAGTGACATACCTTTGGACCTGAAAGTTCCATTTAAAGGACCTTTTGTTACAGATCTTTTAATTCAGCAGACAAAGATATGAACACAAGGATGTTTAATGGAACATTTTTATGTTAATAAGAAAATGGAAGCGAACTTTTGTTCTAAGTCAGCAAGGGAGTAGTTAAGTAAATTATGGCATTACCATTCAACAGATTTTATGACAGATTTCAATATGATAAACCCACAGTTTTCATTATGGAAAAATGTCAAAGCATAATAAGGGAAAGTAAGAGATATGCACATAATGAGAGCTGTGGAAACATAAGAAAATGTTCACAGTAGCTGCCTCTAGGGAGTATGAATGAAGGTCAGCCGCATTTGAGTTTTTATCCTGAGCACATATAAACTTTCCATTTTAAAACATATTTTTAAATAAATCAAATTGGAATAGAGGAAATAGCAATTTATTTCTTATGGTCAAACCTTGTTTTTTTTCAGTCTTTTTATGAAATGGGTAATCGTCATAAACATTTCTTTATACTAATAAACTCACTATTGCAGTTTACACAGTATATTTCATACTAGATTTTTCTTGTGATCATAATAAATAATGAAACAGTGCATCCACCGAGAGCTCCAGGCCAAGCTGTTGAGGTTCCTGGACACAGTGGCCTTGCTGGAGCCTCAGGCACTGCCCATGACTTGTTCCCCAAAGACAGCCCAGCTTCTTGTAAAAACGTTTCTCCAGCTGCAGTGCCATAAAGTTCCCAAAGTCTACTTTATTTGGTGCATAATCAAGACTATATTACGTGCTGACAAAATTCCGCGTGAATCTGACACGTCCGTGTGTTTTAGTTATTTGCCTACTGAGGGAAATATTATTGGGTAAACATTCTGATTAAATGGAAATCTCCCTTTTACTACCTCTGTTCAGAATAAGAGAAGCATTATTAATGAAAATGACACTAGACCTCTACATATAACTCTTAGCCTCAAGGTAATAACATTCAACTTTCAAGGTATTGCTAGGGGTGATTTTATCTAATGAAACAGGCTCCTCTGGTATGGAAACACTAGCAGCTCTGACATTACTTATTACTTAATTAAGAAACCAGATACCTCTTACTCTTGTAACCATGTTAAGATACCTGTAGTTTGTATAATTATATTAGATTTCTGCCTTCAAAAAAAAAAAAAAAGATGAGATCTCTATATATTTGTGCACAGACAGATCAAATCTCATATCTGTATTAGATTTTGTACCTAATCTGTAGATACAGATTAGATTTCTATCTAGCCATATCTTTATATATAAAGAGATCTGTGCTTTATCAGATAGATGCTCAAAGAAAAAGGGAAAATAGAGAGGAAAAAGAGGCCAAGGCAAAGGAAGCCCTGCCTTTTGAAAATTTATAGTAGAGTTCTAAAATACTGTAGATTTGTTTATTTTTTAGTTGAAAGGCAGAGAAAGAGAGAGAGAGCGCGCTATTTTATCCACTGGTTTATTCTCCAAAAGACGTCAATAGCTGTGGCTGGCCAGGCCGAAGCCCAGAGCCTAGAACTCCATATTGTCTCCCACGTAGATGGGAGGGACCCAAGTACTTCTGCCATCTTTTGCTGCTTTCCCAGGTGCATTAGCAGGGAGCTGGGTCAGAAGTAGAGCAGTGGAGACTGGAAATGGTACTCACATGGAATGCGGGTATCACAGGTGGGTACTTAACCTGCTATGCCACAATGGCGATCCCATAGAGATTTTTAAAGATCATTTTGTCTAAACAGTTCATGTTAGTATGTAGCAGATGTGTATAGTCTCCACAGGGGTGGACGGATAATTAAGGGGTGTGTACACTGAGGAAAGTGTAACCCAGAGTGGTTTCTCTGAGCTGATAGGGACTCAAGACTGCCTTGACAATGACAGGGGATCCTAACTTTACCTTGCTCACTTTTTATTTTATACCAGTTATTTTATTTATCATGATAGTTAAATACAAAACAGTGAAAATACAAGACATCAATTTAGACTCATTTAACCAACCCAAGTAGCCAAGGCGGTGAGTGCTGGTAGATACACATTTTGTAACTCCATCCTTTCAAACTTGCAACATGTGCTTCGAGTGTGTACTACCTGTACAACACTGTGCTGGGCTCTGGGCAGACATTGGTTAATGGAAGAAACAAGGCCCCTTGTTCATGGTTTCTAGAGCCACAATTTCTTAGCTGCTTCCTAGTGGTAGTGTTTCTGCCTATGGAATACTGAGGGAAGTCTTTCAGGAGGCCTGGACTTCTGTTAACCAGTTTTGATTATGGTGGCAAAGAGAGAGAATTCTTACCCCTGCTGCCTTCACCTTAAACTTCTTTTCTCCTACATTAAGGTTTCCTGGCTAGATCTAGAAAGAGGAGGGACCGATCTTCCTTTAATTTACCTTATATATGACTTTGAAGTATTCAACATTTTGCCAATATCTAATGTACATGTTTTATTTTATTTTTATTTAGACTTGTCTAAAAGCAGAACATGCTGAGAGCATTTGGCAACAGTAGTACACTGCCCCCATGCCAGATGGACTAAGCCATATGTTGCAAGAGCCCCCCCCCCACCCATGGTGCCAATCTTTCTCTGCTCTACAAGGCAAAGCAACCATTGTTCAAGTCCTCTGTGCTCATTCTAAATCTGATTTCTTTGAGGGACCAGGGAACATTACATTCTCTCCAGGGTTAAAAAAATACAACTTCACAGCTGGTATTCTGGCAACCTAAAACTAGATCAAAATTTGGGTAATTTTAGGGTCTTTGCCCAAGAATTTTGAAGGCTGTTGACAGTTTAGAGAAGATAGAAAAGAAGTTTTCCAATACATAACATTGTGTAGCATGAAAATTGGCCCATTAACTTCATTGAAATTCTTTTATTTCTTCAACATTTTGGCGACCACCACCATGCATTTACAGTAATAACATCTATTTCAAAATGACTTTACTTTTGTATCTTTTATAAATGTTTATCAATATTGTTTTCAGGCTACTATTGGCCAGGCATTGGACTAAAAGGCTCAATACTCTTTTGGAAGACATGAATGGTTTCTTTTGCAAGACACAGTAAAGTCATTATTCCTGTGATACTAAGAATACAATTAAAAATAGCAAAGAAGTCTCTTGGTCTACACTGGTTCTTTTTTTCATAGCTTGCCTCAGGTTTCACATGTGGGTCTTTTTATAAGAGATACACTGCATGGGAGGGCGGCAGACCCCTTGCTAGGGTTCTCAGAGGATTGCAATTTAGAATATTCCATCAGAAAATCGCTGTGTGTGTGTGTGTGAAATTGAAATGTGGAATAGGAACTGAGTCCTTAATGTAAAAAGTATGTGTCCAGAATTCTAAGTAGGTGATTTGTAAATATGACCCACTATTCTTCCTGGTAAATTCTTTCATTTTAAAAATAAGAGATTAGGTTTTTTTATTTAAACAATTTTATTCATTTTTAGCAAGGTTTTGGACAAATAGCAAAAATGACAGAGTCTACTTTGTTCAGTGGGGTGGTAAAATTAACTCTCTGGTGCTAGCAGAGAAGGGATTTATTGGCAGAAATAGGCAATACATAGTCATTGGTATATCTTTACCAAAGTCAAGTGGGATATGGTGTTAAAAACAGGGACAAACAGATGTCACAGGAAGAAAGAAATGTATGAAACTAAATCTGGGAGCTGGCATTATGGCATAGTGGGTAAACTCACCCCTGTGATGCTGGCATCCCATATGGGCGCTGGTTTATGTCTCAGTTGCTCTACTTCCATTAAAGCTCCCTGCTAATGGCCTGGGAAAAGCAGCAGAAAATGGCCCACTGCTACTCACGTGGGAGACCTGGATGAAGTTCCTGGCTTTGGCATTGCCCAGTTTTGGCAATTGTGGCCATCTGGGGAGTGAGTCAGTGGATGGAAGGTCTCTCTCTGTAACTCTGACTTTCAAATAAATAAATAAAACTTAAAAAAATGGAAACTAAATCTAGTTAGGCGTTTGAAGGATAGCTTTAAATAATGGTATAATTATAAACTATAAGGCAAAGGTATTCTAGGCAGTGACCTCCAAAGAATGACTTGTGCAAATTTTTAAGTGAGCAAGTAAAATTGGGATCAAATATAAGAAAATTTTAAAACTTTTGAATTAGCTATTTAAAATTTATTTTTATTTTGAGAAATACTTTTTTTTTTTTTTTTACAAGAGGTGGAATGGTCTGATTTGGGCGTGTTACTTTTGCCTACTTGCTGAGACATGTAAAAGCTACTGGTTTTTTGTGGTGGCCTGAATATGTGAAATCTCTGCAACAAGCCCAGGCTGCTGTGAGAACTGCTGTGTTATCTGGGATAAACAATCCTGGAGATCCAATGGTTTTTCGAACGTAAGCAGAAGATGAGAATGCAGTTTGGAGCCCTTGACAGACTCTTCTAGGTGAATCAGTGTGCAAGCCTTGGGATTTTGTAGCAAAATCCAGCCATCCTTCACAGCAAGCTACTTTCTTTTTGAGTTATGGCTCTCAGCTTGCTACGGGTCCTCAGTAGAGACTGAACACTTAAACTATAAGCTGGCAAGTTCTATGCAGCCTGAGCTCCCCATCATGGACTGGATATGATCTAATCCACTTAGTCACACAACGTGGCTAGCATAGCAGTAGTCCACCATCACGCAGAAGTAGTATACACAGGATCAGGCCTGAGCAGGCTCTGACAGACACAGATTACATGAGTAAGTGGCACAGATACCCATGGTGCCCATCCCCGTGATACTACCTTCTCTCTTTTAGCCTGGACTGGTGGCCTTCTATGGGGAGATCTTTATGATCAGGTGACAGAAGAAGAAAAGACTTGGGCCTGCTTTGTATATTGTTCTGTGTGGTAGGCAGCTACTGCCCAAGAGTAGATCACTGTAGAAATATAAAACATTTCTGGAACATCCCTGAAAGATGGTAGGGCAAGGAAATCCTCACAGATGGTAGAATTCCATGCAGTATACCTAGTTCTTCATTTTTTTAGAAGGAGAAATGTCAGATATGTGGTTACATACTGATTCATGAGCTATCACCAGTGGTTTCACTGGATGGTCATGGACTTGGAAAGAACATGATTGAAAAATTAGTGACAAAGAATTTTGGGAGTTTTGTGGCTATACCTATCTGAATATATGTATATATATATACCCATGAAATGGTTACTCAGAAGGATTTTAATAACAAAATGGATATGACAGCCTGTTCTGTGGATACTAGTCAGCGTTTTTTCCCAGCCAACTCTCATCACTCAGGGGGCTCATGAACAAAGTGGCTGTGTTGAACAGGTGGAGATAATGTATAGACTTTGCAATGTAGACTTCTCACCACAGCAAACTTGAATGTGGCCACTTTGAGTGTCCAATCTGTCAGAAACAGAGACCAATGAGGAGTTCACAGCATTGTACCATCCCTTGAGGTGGTCAGCCAACTACATAGTGAAGGTTGATCAAATTAGATCAGATACAACATGGAAGGGGCAGTGCTTTGTTATTGCGGAAATGGACATTTAGGGTACATAGTTGACTTCTAAGCATATAATGCATGTGCCTGAACCATCACCCATAGACTTACAGAATGCTTTATCCACCATCATGGTATTCCAGAGATTATTGCTTCTTATCAAGGAACCACCTGCACAATAAAATAAATGTTGCAACGTACCCACATTCATGGTATTTGTTGATCTTCCTGTGTTCCCCACTATCCTTAAGATTGATGGGCTTGATAGTATAGTGGAATAACCTTTGAGAGATTCCGGTTACAGCTCTAGCTAGATGGCCCTACCTTGCAGGGATGGGAAAAAGTTCTCCAGATGGCTCTGTACACTCTGGATTAACTTCCAAAACACAATCACATCACATCTCTCCCACAGTTAGAATTCATGGGTCCATGAATCAAGAGCTGGTCTTACTATTCTCTATTATCCCTAGTGATCCACTAGCAAAATTTCTGCTACCTTTTCCCATGAACTTATGTTAGGCTGGACTAGAGATCTTAGCTCTAAAGAGAGGAATACTGTTTAAGGAAACACAATATGATTCCATTGAATTTTTAATGAAGGATTACATCTGGCCACTTTTGACTTCTCCTGCCTCACATTCAACAGGCAAGAAAGGGAATTACAGTAGTGGTGAGGATGATAGATCTTGACTACCAAGGAGAAATTGGAGTACTACAGCAGAGGTAAGGAAGAGTATGTATGGAATACAGGAGATCTATTAGAGTCTCTTAGTGTCACCATGTCCTGTGATTAAGATCAATGGGAGGGACTAGCACCATGGCACAGTAGCTTAAACCTCCACCTGTGGTGCCAGCATCCCATATGGATGCCAGTTCTAGTCCCAGCTGCCTCTCTTCCAATCCAGCTCTCTGCTATGGCCTGGGAAATCAGTAGAAGATGAAATGAGTGTTTGGGCCCCTGAATCCGTATGGGAGACCAGGAAGAAGTACCTGGCTCCTGGCTTTGGATCAGCGCAGCTCCAGCTGTTGCTGCCATCTGGACAATGAACCAATGGAAGGAAGACCTTTCTTCCTGTCTCTCCCTCTCACTGTCTGTGACTCTACCTCTCAAATAAATAAATAAAAGTCTAAAAAAAAAGATCAATGAAAAACTACAGCAATCCACACAGGCAGGAATACCAATAATACAGATCCTTCAAGAATGAAGGTTTGTGTCATTTCATCAGGTAAAGAACCATGCCAGGCTGTATGATTTCTGGAGTCAGAAAAAATACAGAATAAATAAAAAAAGAAAGCGGTTATGAACATCAGCTACGACCACATGACAAGTTATAGAAATGAGGACTATACTTGTTATGACTCTATTTTTCTCTCCTCTATTTTCTTATCATATAATGTAAGATGCATTGACTTTATACAATATTGTTTAAGTATTGCTACTTTTATATCATAATACTTAAAAGTTAACAGTGAGGTTAGTAAACATCACTCAAAGACATTATCCATTCTTCCGAGGAAGGATTAATGCAGTTTTGTTGTGTGAAGGATAATCATTTCAGATTAGGTAGAAAAAAGACCTTGTTATTATCTTTATTTGGAAATTAAGAATGGCCACAACCTTCATAAACATATAAGCCAATTCCTGTAATCTCTTTCTCTCTCTCTATGTATCTCTGCAAAAACATACAGATACATATAAATCTAATATGTACTTATGAATTAAATATATCTATTTGTATTAGTATCTTTCAGAAAAAAGATCCAGTTATGTACATATGTGTTAATCTACGTATGCATCCATCCATCCTATTAATTCTGCGTCTTTGGAATAACCTAATAAAATGGATATATTTGAGATAAATAAATCATTTATTGGGATTGCATGAGAATTATATTAGTCAGATTTTCATTATATTAACTAAAACGCCAATAGGAACAACTTGGAAGGGTCAAAGTCCAAGACTAAGTGACTCCATTAGTCTGGCACTTGGTGGAGACTGGCAATGGCAGAGAACACACAGAGAAACAATCTCATGGAAACCCAGGAAGCACACTTGTCTTGTAGAAACAACCTGCATGTAGGAACTTTCTTCAGAGGGCAAGCTGCCAGTGAAATTAAGGTCTCCCGTAGGGCTCACCTTCTAGCTCCCATCACTCCATACAGTCTCCACCATGATCCATCAACCATTGGAATTAATCCATTAAATATTAACATAAAACTGTGCTTTAAATGGCTGCATGAATATGGGGAGCCAAGTCCCATTCAATCCATAACAAGGGTGCTCAATAATTTTCTAACAGAGATAAATGTTCCAATGCAATACTCTTGGATTTTAGAACTACAAAGATATTTGTAATCTACATAATGAGGGAGTTAACAATTGTTCATTGCCCATGAATATTATATATTTTAGGGAAAATTTCATTTTCATCCTTCATTTAGACTTCTCCCATTCAGATTTTGCTTCCATTACCCCATGAGTTGATACTTAATAAAGATAAACCAAAAAAGAAATAATTAAAAACACAACCCAACATGTACACTCTACTACCACCACAACAGTAATGACAAAAAAACATAATTACAAAGTGAGCGTTTAAATGACAGATTTCTGGCACAATCATAGATGATCTACCTAGGACAACTAGATACTGCTCCATCCCTACTTCACTCCATAAGATAATTACAGCCCACTACAAAATAGCTATGAAATTTTCAAGAATGACTTCTGTTGTGGGCAGCACACATAGAGAAACTCAATTACTCTTTTCATGGAATGAACAATAAAGAGTTTTTGGAAGCATAATTTTTTTGATAATTGCACAGCTTATAACTATTGATCTCAGCAACTTTAAAAAAAGAAAACATAAAAAATGCTCAAGCATATTGCATCAAATTTCTTGGTCCCTCTATATGGCATGTTTATCTTAAATTTTAGTTCACAAAGCTAGTGACAATAATGTTGTCATTTTTACAATTAATGACACAGAAATTCTTTTTTTTATTTGCTCAGTACCCGCTAATGGGTTCTTGTTTCTTGTTTGAAGGATTTAATTGGATGAATTATAAGTTAACACACATCACAAGGGGTGAGAGTGTTTGAAATTTCACTATACTGGAAAAGAAGTGACATTTTCCCCATTATCCAGTCACCTTATAGTAATTATTTCACAATAGACAGCCATGAAAATTTATCAGAAAGAGAAGACATATTTGTATTGCTGGGATAAGAGATGCAAGACTATCTCTTAGATTAAAAACAAATAAAAATTACAAAGAAGTGAAAAATAAAAGGGCAGATTATGTTTGAAATCTTGAGTATACTCATCCCTCGGTAGGATTGATTCCAGGATCCCCTACAGATACCAAACTTTGGGTGCTTAACTTCTTTATACAAAATGGGAAAGTATTTGCATCTAACCTACCCATCCTCCCCTGCATAAATCATCTCTAGATTACTTATAATACATAATGCAGTGCAAATGCTGTGTAAAGTTGTACTATATTGCTTAAGGAACAATGACATAAAAAAGTTCCACATTCAGAGTATAGAGGCGATCTTAAAAATAAAAAAAATATTTTTGATCTGTAGTTTGCCAAATCCATGGATATGAAACTCATGGGTGTATATTACCTCTTTGTAATATGTGGTAATCAGAGAGAACAATGGAGAAGAATGCTGATAGGTGCATAAGGGCTATACTGAACAGATTCTTATTTGCTATGTCAAGGGTCTGTGATTGAATTTTTTTACCCCACTGCCTTTTTTTATTTATTTCTTTGCATGCATCTCATAAATACAACATTAGGAAAATAAAGAAGAACCCAAGAATGATATATCTTTTGTGAGCACTTAGACGTAATCATTTATGAGATAAGAATATCCCCACTTAATATACTAAAATGAAGTTATTCTTTAAGATTAAGCTTTACTATTGTCTCATATTACAAATCTTTGAGGACCTGCATGGGAAAATTAGTGCACAATGACTCCTGTTGTTAATTTAACAATTAACACTCTTATGTATGACATAAGATTGCCCAAGGCACTTGACAAGAGCTGCCTAGACCATGGAAGCTTTTTGAAACCACAAATTCCATCAGTATTTAGACAAGGACATAAGCAAAATGGAAGTCTTCTCCCTTCAGAGAAAATTACATCCTTCTTTGGTAGCCATTTCTTTCCACTGGGGTCTCACTCACAGAGGTCTTTCATGTAAGACATTTTTTGCCACAGTGTCTTGGCTTTGCGTGCCTGAAATGCTCTTGTGGGCTTTTCAGCCAGACCAGAATTCCTTAAGGGCTGATTCTGAGGGTTACTTAAAGTGATTGTCATTCTATGAGTCTGCTGTATGGACTGCTTCCCATGATGGAGCATTCACTCCTTTTTAATTCTTTTGTTTGTTTGTTTTGTTTTGACAGGCAAAGTTAGACAATGAGAGAGAGAGAGGCAGATAGAAAGGTCTTCCTCTTTCCATTGGTTCACCCCTGCAAATAGCCACTACGGCCGGCGCACTGCACCAATCCGAAGCCAGGAGCCAGGAGCTTCCTCCTGGTCTCCCAAGCGGGTGCAGGGCCCAAGCACTTGGGCCATCCTCCACTGCCCTCCCGGGCCATAGCAGAGAGCTGGACTGGAAAAGGAGTAAACAGGACAGAATCCTGCGGCCCAAGCAGGACTAGAACCCTGGGGGTGCCGGCGCCGCAGGCGGAGGATTAGCCAAGTGAGCCGCAGTGCTGGCCACACCTTTTTAATTCTATATATTGTTATTATCAGACACTAATCCTATCTCTATGATCACTTCAAATACTTAATCCTATCCTTATGATCACTTTAACACTTAAAATACTAATTTTTACCAACCAACTTGATGGTATTTGGGGTCCCATGCAAAGTTTTTAAACTGTACCCTTAGAAGTAAGTCCATGGGAATGTATGCAGAACTATACAGCTTTACAGTTACAAACTTCATACACTCATAATCTGTAGTACCCACTTGGTGCTGAGGGACCCATCTGTATACATCTTGATGCTCCTGTGACAAAAGAGCCTTATCTGGTTTCACTGTCACATGTCCATATATTTTCGTTTACCAATGCATGTTTAATTCATGATTCTGATTGAAATTAAGAAACCTTGATTTGTGTTTTTTGTATGTTATTGTTAAAATTAAAATATACAGGATTCATTTCATGTAACTGAAGTAGAGGAGAGAGTTTCAGTGCATACTAAAACTGACTTCCTGACTCAGAAATCCATGAAATCATTCCTCATTCAGCAGTAGTGTCATCTCTTTATATAATGTCACCTTATGCAAAAAATTTTCTAGTGTACCAGATATCCTAACATTTTTTTCAAAACTGACAGTACCCTGCAAGAACTTTCCCCAAAACTTTCTTTCTAAATGGTTTTCATACCTGCATGTTATGGACTCAGAGCATTTTCCATTCTTTTAGTTTTCTATTTTTCCATCCTGATCTTTTACTTTGTTCCTCTGAAAAAACTTTTTTCTCAGATTTTTCATATGACTGTCTACTTCTGATCATTCAGAATGGGTTTTCTTGATGATGTGATCAAATGTACAACTATTTTGTCATTTTCAATAAAATCAGATTACAATATTTTAATAGTACCTATCAGTATCTGAAATCAGATATTCATTTATTTTTAGCACTATGAAGACAGGAGCTATAAACTTTATCCTCAGTGACTAGGCCCTTGGGACATAATTTTTGAATGAAAGAATTAGTGAAGGAGTAATTAAGAAGATAATAAATAAAAATGTACAGAGTAAAAAAATTGAGTACATTAATGCAATAGTTCTTAAATTAAGAAAGGCTGCATTATTTATTTATAATTCAACCCAACTAGAGCAATTCTATATTGTTTATTTATAACTCAAGTAATTGAAAATAATTTGGACTAAATTAATATAATAACAGGGAAAACAGAATTAGCAGAAGTAATACTCAAGAACATGTCATCCATCAATATATAGTAGACAATTCAATAAATGGGAAGAACCATGAGATCTATAATTTTTAAAAATGGCTGAACGAGTTCTCAACCCAGTGTAACAGGGAATAATTATGACATTAAAATAGACTGAGAAAATTATGAGGGTGCATGTTGGGATAAGAGATGCATTTAGTATAGAACATTATTGAGTGTAATGGCTCAGTGGGACACTCAAGTGGAAATGACCCACGTGCCGCTGAGAACATTGGCGTAAAGGTTGGGACCAAGTTCAGAGACATGGATCTGGGAATCATCTTCACCGAGGTGATAATTGAAGCTGTGGGGGCCCAAAGATCATGTAGAGCATCTCATCTTTACTCCTGCTAGAGAGTCACTGAAATCAACCCCATGGAAAGCTTTGCCTCAGAACTCAGCAGCTTTTTCAGATGCATAAATGAAAAAAGGCTTTGATTTAAAATGTGAAACTGTTGACCTATAGACAACGACACCGGAGAGTAATTGTTTCTTAGAAATTTCACAAGCATTGTATCTTTGGTAACTATTAACTATTATCCAAACCTACAACTCTGGGTTATGAAAGTACAGACTGAAAATCAATGGATAAACAAGAAATAATTCATTTTAATGCTAAAGTTAATACTTACCTTAATCATCTATTTCCTATTTTATATGGGAAACCAGCCTAGCATAAGCAGGTGCATTTTCAATAGAACAGAGATAACCATTAGTCAAGATTTGTTGCTGCCTGCAAGATTTACTCCAAAAAATGCTTTTGAACCCAGATGAAGAAAAGTAAATTATTAGGATACCACCATGCATCTGATTATCCCGGTGCCTTGCAATGAAAAGTTTTTCACTTATCCTCAGGTCTTTAGTGGGTTTCAAACACAAAGCTGTCTGAAGGAAATGAGGAGAGAAACCCAGTAGAGCACAAGCTTTTGCTATAGAACAAAGGAAGTATTATAAGTTCTGCTGTTTGGTTTATCAAAGTTACACTGAATTGAATTTTCCTGTGAGTATTGGTGATATTTTTTAGCAACTGTCTATCCCTAGGTCATATCTGCATTATTTCTGAATGCTGATGTTAGTTGCTCTTTGGACATCTGGACTTTGTTGTCTCTGACGGTTTTCCCACATGACCTTCAGAATGGCGCTTTCTGAAAAAGTACATGCTTTTTGGTTAGTATCCATAATCACTTCACAGGATGAATAGCCTTGAAAATGTTAACTTTCCCTTCCAAATCCCAGTTTACAACCTGTTAAAGTTGTGTTGCTGTGGGCCTGTTAAATCATTGAAACTACTTTAGTACATATGAAAACAACTAAAAGTGAAATTAGATTTTTATATGTGTAGAGGAGAATGTTGCTTGCATAGTTTTGTAGATATAAACCATTTTGATATTCCAGATACTTGCAAGAATATTTTTTATAAAATAAAGGAGAACCAACCAGTGGATATAAATTATTTAGACCTTTCAAGGGAATTTTCTGAAGCACCACACTAGGGGATTAAAGAATTTCTGTCAGTACAACATGAGAAAAAGACTGCTATTATGGATTGTAAAAGTGGCAATAAGAGAATACTTGTAAAGTTGAAAAAAATGTAGTCACTATTTGGTTGAGAAAGTTGCAGGCAATTTAAGGATCAGCTTTGAGGGGTAGAGCTAATAACTTGCAAGGAAAAGTGAACAGTGAGTGATTAAAACTCCCTTCTTGATATGCTGGTCTACTCCTTGACAGTAGAAGTTGATTTGGGTTAAACAAAATAAAATTTTAAATTATGTATTTGAAAAAGATAATATGGAAGAAAGATAATATAATATTTTTATAAAGTAAATGTTTTATTTTTGAGATACAGATTCAAAAACGCGATCACGCTGAGAGGCTAAGTATGACTTGCACACTTTCAATGATTTACATGTCTCATAAATAATTAGCTAGAATTCATGCCAGGTGGCACTCAAGTACTCAGATAAAACCTACTATTGATAATGATAAGGTGTGCAATGAAGATAGTGCACCTGCATGGCTTGTTAACGTTAGAATCTAATTATGACTCCATGGTATAGATCTTAGACTTCTTGCTCCAGTTCCATAGTGGAAATGTATTGTTGCAGGCTTTCTTTTCCTTGGTAACATCACCCTGACTTCCTTTTGGGGATTCTCTCTCCTGAACGACCTACTCCTTTGGTGATACTGTCAATCAAAGTATCCTCTGAGCACCAGGGGCATAAAACCCAAGCCAGCCCAATCCAGTGCTGTTTCCTAACCTCTGAATCTTGAATAGAAGGTCCGAACCAGGACAGAAAAGGCAGCTGGAGAGAATGCATCTCAGCTGTGACTCAGTGATAATGTTGTTGGTCAACTCTTGTGGTCCACATTCTCCAGAGTGGCCCCAACTCCAGACCAGGAAATGGAGTGCTTCTGTAACAAATATTTAAAAAGTGGTAGTGGCTTTGGAACTTGGTGGTGGGTAGAGGCTTCTAGAAGAGGATCGGAGTTTCATCCTAGAAAAAATGTCTGGATTGTCTTGGGTGTTAAAGGTGCTTCTGATAAACCTTAGATGGAAATGAAAAACATGCTATTGGATACTGGAGGAAAAGTGGTTCTTGCTATCAAGTGACGAATAACTCGGCTGCATTGTGTTCTAGTGTTTTGTGGAACATAGTTTTGTAATTAAGACAGATGATTTCTAGGCAAAATATTGAAGGTAGTGGAGTATTGGCTTCTCTTTACTACTTACAATAAATGCAAGAGAAGAAAGAGAACCTGAAGAAGGAATTGTTATGCAAAAAGCAACCAACACTAGAAGATTTGGAAAGTTGTTAGCCTGAGCATACTGCAAATATGAGAAAGCATATTCTGGAAAGAGCATCAGAGATGTGGCTGGATAATCACTGGATCAGAGGATAAGAAGTGTTAGCCATGGATCTAACTGACCTTCTCAATAGAAATGAGGAATTGAACTGCGATTATCCCAGCAGAAATACTACCAGCTTTGGCTAACCGGGACAGAGTAGGGCAAAGTGAAGGGGAGCTGTTGAGCTCCTTGGATTCTGCAGAATGGGATAGTAGAACTTATCCCTTCAGGAAAAGGTGAGAATGGTCCTGAACGTGATTCAGAGGTCAGCTGGGCTACCTCTTTCACCACAGATCTGGAGAATGATGCTGTCTCCTCCTCAGTGGTTGATGAAGGGCCACCACTCATGGCCTCAGAGTTAGGACTGTTGTTCAGGGCTTTGGAGGCAGGGCTGATGCACAGAGCCTTGGGGGTATCACTGTCACCACATTCAGCCCAGAAGATTTGGTCATACACTGCTAGGCATCAAGGACAAAACATTGAGCTGAAAAGGATGATTCTTGAGCCTTAAAGTCTGATTGAGTGTGCCCTTCCAGTTCTTGGCTTTGCATGGGACCCTTGATACCTTCTTTCTTTTTCATTTCTGCCTTTAAGAATAAGAATATTGTGATGCAGCAGGTTAAGTGCCACCTGTGACACCATATGAGCATCACTTGGAGTCCCAGATACTCCACTTCTGATCCAGCTTTCAGCTAGTGTGCTTGGGAAAGCAGCAGAAGATGACCCAAGTGCTTGGGTCCCTGCCATCCATATGGAAGACCCAGATGAAACCGCTTGCTCCTGGCTTTGGCCTGGCCCAGCCCTGGGCATTGGAGTCATTTTGAGAGTGAAGCAGTGGATGGAAGATCTCTCTGTCTCTCCTTCTCTCTCTGTAACTCTGCCTTTCAAATAAATTAATAAATAAATCTTTAAAAAATAGAGAATGAGTGTGTTTAGCCTATCCTGACTTCATGATTCTATTTTAGAATCAGCTTGTCTGGGTTCACAGGTTTACAGTTAAAGGGGAATTTCCCTCCAGAATAAATTGTAATTTCAGTCTCTCCCGCATTATATTTAGATAAAAGATCAATGAGATTTAGGGTTTAGAGTTGGTGCAGAAATAAAATTTTTGCATTATTGGGATAAGGGCAGATGTATTTTTCTGGTGAGGATTACGTGGTTTGGGGGAGTGCAGAGAATGGGCTGCATTGAATTCATAAAATTTGTATGCTTTAGCGCCTAGTTGCTCAGGTTGTGACTGTAACTGGAAACACAGCTTTTAAAGAAGTGGTTACGTTACTGTGAGTCTATTAGGACGTATCTGGATGGTGTCCTTACACAAAGGGAGACTTTGGAGACACGAAGATAGACCTGAGATGCGAGTGTACACAGAAAGGACCACGTGAAAACAAAGGGAAAGGAGTCTCAGAAGAAACCAGGCTTACTGACATCTTCATCTTGGCCTCCCAGATTCAAGAACTGGGAGAAAATAAATTTCTGTCATGACACTTAGTCCGTGGTATTTCGTTACAACAGCCCCAGTGAAATAAGACAATTGTGCACAAAGTGCATCCTGGCTAATGCATTCATTCTGATATCAGTTAACTTTATTAATAAATTTAATATAAATATTAAGGGTCTCTGCTGTCTATTCATATAAGAATTCTGAATATCAGCTCAAATAAACCACGTGACATGGTAATTTTAGCACTTATTCACTGAAAGAAATACACAGGGAAGTGAGGGCTTTATAGGAGGGAGACCGAGCTTGGAAGTTTACCAGGCTTTTCCAGGGAGTAGACCAGAGGCTGCAAAGGAGAGAGTGCACGTGGGCAGGAGTGCTGCGGGAGCGAACAGGCATCACAGGTGGACAAAAGGCCACCCACGCCAAGAGGTGAGGGGGCTGGGGGACCAGGAGCTCTGGGCCTTTTATTCACTCCCAAAGGGGAGTGGTTATGTAGTCTGATTGGCAGGTAGGTGTACAGGTGAGGTCAGCTGGTGGGGCGTGAGATCATGAAATGGGGCAGGGCAAAGGTGTGGTCTCCAGCTCACAAATCTAATCAATCTAATCCTGTGTGCCTGCCGGTATCACTTCCACCTAGAAATGATAAACAACTCAAAAATATATGGGATTCTGGGCAGGCATTTTGGCAAAGTGGGTTAAGCTGACACTTGGGATGCTTATATCCCATATAGGAGTGCTGGTTCCAGTTCTGGCTACTCTGCTTCTTAGCCAGCTTCTTGCTGAAGCAGTCTTGTAAGGCAACAGATGATGGCTCAAGTACTTTGGCATTGGCACTCATGTGAGAGACCTGGATGGAGTCCTGGGATCCTATTTTTGACCTTGTCCTCCTTGGCTTTTGCATGCAATTGGGGAGTGAACCAGTGCATGGAAGATCTCTCTCTCTCTCTCTCTCTCTCTCTCTCTCTTTGTTCTCTTTTTCTGTTACTCTATCAAGTAGATGGCAAAAAATAAACATTTTTAAAAGAAAAAACTTAAAAAAAAATACATGTGTTTCAGAGCGTGGTATCCCATCGCGCCCATCACTCTTCCGTCATAACACGGCTGTTGTATCTTCAAACCTAATGGAAATTCTGAACCCTCTTTCTCATCTGCCCTGAGGTGCTGAAGCTGTTAGAACTATGGCTTTTGTATCTATGAAGGAGTCACACAGGATTTTGGCAATCAATATCTCTCGAGCAAAATAATGTCACAGCTTTGACAGTTTTTCTGAGACAGTTCTTTCCCATTCCCATTTCAGTGGAAAATAAAAAAGCTCCTAAAGCAACATAATGAATATTACTAGAATGAATGTTATTATAAGCAGAACTTATGTATTTGTTGCTCATTCTAATGAAAGCAGCAATGTATGTATTTTAGAGAAAAATATGGAAGTTAATGTTTTAAAAAAATGTGATTGCCACTCCCACAATATAGATTTAGCTAAAGAGTAGTAACATCTTATGGAATTTATTCCTCAAACTCTTATTTTCTGTTTACCAAATTGTGATCATGATAATAGAGTTGTATACAATATTTGTAAAATTTAAAGTGGAAAATGTTTATAAAAACAATAGGAATTCAGTGAATAAAAATATGTAAAGATTGAAAAACCTACAAGAGAAAAGAAAAAACCCACAGAATTCTAATATAAATAACAAATGATAGTATGATTTTAATGTGTCTCCTAACACTCCTTATTCTAACTTTTCTTATTTGAATTTATGTATACAGATATGAACAGCATTTAAATAGAAATAGCTACAGTTTCAAGATAAAAATAATACAGTTACTATTTAGGTTAATTTATTAGGTTATTTTATTTATTTATTTTATTATTAGATTATTAGGTTAATTTATTAGGTTAATTTATTAGGTTATTATTAGGTTAATTAATAAATAATATCTACTATTTGATTTTTTTCAGCTGCCAACAATTAAATAAAAAAATGCATAACAAATTGCTTAGAAAGTTCTATATGATTCTTCAAATGTATCCCAAATCATATTGAATCTCTTGCCATAAAAATGGTCATTGATGTCCCCTTTACACTTTATTTTTTTAAAGATTTATGTATTTATTTGAAAGGCAGAGCTACAGAGAGGCAGAGGCAGGGGTAGAGAGAGGTCTTCCATTGATGGTTCACTACCCAGATGGCTGCAATGGCCGGAGCTGCACCAATCTGGAGCCAGGAGCCAGGAGCTTCTTCCGGTTCTCCCACATGGGTGTAGGGGCCCAAGGATTTGGGCCATCTTCTGCTGCTTTCCCAGGCCATAGCTGCCAGAAGTGGAATAGCCAGAACTCGAACTGGTGCCCATATGGGATGCTGGCGCTAGAGGAGGGGGCTTTACCCGCTATGCCACAGCCTTGGCCCCCACACTTCATTTTTAAGGAAAGGTAAACAGTGTTTTGTTATAGTCCCCAGTATAGTGTCCTAAACATACCAATAATGAAACTTTGTGGGGAAAAGCTGAACACGATGGAACTCATCATTTAAGTGTCTTCAAAATACTGGAAGAGTCTTTGCCAACCGCAGAGTGAAGGATGCATCACTTAGGGAACAACGAACTGAATAATGAGCACCACGGTTTCCTGGAGAAGACATGGGGAAGGGCTGGGGGAAAGGTTAAAATGAAAGTAAAGACAAGACAAAAGCTAGACGGAAACAAGCAGAAAGCTAACAATATAGCTACAATTGCCCATCCAAAATTCAAATTTACCCAACTAAAACCTAAGAGAAGGCCAGGGGGCCGGCGCCATGGTGCAGTAGGTTAATCTTCTGCCTGTGGCGCCGGCAGCCCATATGGGCACCGGTTCTATTCCCAGCTGCTCCTCTTCCAATCCAGCTCTCTGCTATGGCCTGGGAGAGCAGTAGAAGATGGCCCAAGTCCTTGGGTCCCTGCACCTGCGTGAGAGGCCAGAAAGAAGCCCCTGACTCCTGGCTTTGGATTGGTGTAGCTCTGGCCGTTGTGGCCATCTGGGGAGTGAACCAGCGGAAGAAAGACCTTTCTCTCCTCACTGTCTGTAATTCTACCTCTCAAATAAATAAATAAATAAAATCTTTTAAAAAAAAAAAAAAAAAAGAAGCCAGAAGCTGGAAGCTTAGAACTCAAATCTACCTTGCCCCGTGGTTTTTGTAGCTTGCTAGGTTTCTGGAGAAACATAGTAAAGACCAGGACTCACCAAAGTAGGGGTTTTTATGAGCGCTATGCACCCACCTTGAGTGAAGATCCTAAAGGGCTACCTCCTCATGGGAAGGGCAAACCTGATGCTAACTTGCTTCTCTTCCAGATAAGTCGTGGTATTTGGCTTCCACAAGCAGGGAATTCAGGCACATGCTGCTCAAAGTCTGTTACCCTCCCAAAGGCTTCTCAGAAACCATGAAGGTTCTCTCTAAAGGGTTGCATAGTCATCTTGATACTTAAAGTACCCCTCCAAATTATCTTCCAAATACTTTTCTGTCAAAGACAAGAGTGCATGTGGGAAACAAGGCATTCACTGTACAAACCAGAAAACATAGACAACAGAAATCAACTCACAGGACTACCTGTTATTGAAATTTTCTGATTAGAATATTGAAAAATATTATAGAACTACAGGGCGGGCCGGCGCCGCGGCTCACTAGGCTAATCCTCCGCCTAGCGGCGCCGGCACACCGGGTTCTAGTCCCGGTCGGGGCGCCGGATTCTGTCCCGGTTGCCCCTCTTCCAGGCCAGCCCTCTGCTGTGGCCCGGGAGTGCAGTGGAGGATGGCCCAGGTGCTTGGGCCCTGCACCCCATGGGAGACCAGGAAAAGCACCTGGCTCCTGGCTCCTGCCATCGGATCAGCGCGGTGCGCCGGCCGCAGCGCGCCGGCCGCGGCGGCCATTGGAGGGTGAACCAACGGCAAAAGGAAGACCTTTCTCTCTGTCTCTCTCTCTCACTGTCCACTCTGCCTGTCAAAAAAAAAAAAAAAAAAAAAAAAAAAAAAGAACTACAGGGCAAGTGCCATGGCACATAAGTTAATCCTCTGCCTGCAGTGCTGGCATCCCATATGGGTGCTGGTTCTAGTCCCGGCTGCTCCTTTTCCCACCCAGCTCACTGCTATGGCCTGGGAAAGCAGTGGAAAATGGTCCAAGTCCTTGGGCCCCTGCACCCCATGGGAGACCAGGAAGTAGCAACTGGCTCCTGGCTTCGGCCGTTGTGTCCATTTGGCGAGTGAACCAATGGACGGAAGAACTTTCTTTCTGTCTCTCCCTCATACTATCTCTAACTCTACCTTTCAAATAAAGAAATAAAATCTTTAAAAAGAAAAAAAAAAGAGCTTGAATGAGTACCATCAGGAAGATGATTAACTAATTGTTTCCAGGGCTCACTGTCTCAAGGAAACCTTAATTTGGATGACTGCACACACTAAAATAATTCACAAGAGCCAATGAATTCAAGTGAGAGATAATACCCAGGTGGAGTGAGAAAAGACGCACTGAGGGCCTTCTGCTCACCCACCTCTGTGAACTTACTTTATTCTGTGGACTTATTTTCTCTGAATAAATTCGCTCTGGCAGTAAAGCTGTACACCACCTCCTCTCTATTCTGTGCCTCTTTTCCTAACATTTATGGTCTCCTGTATGAGATAGGGAGTAAGGAAGAAGCATCTTGCCCAAACCAGCCACTGCTGCATTCTCTGGGCAGAGCCCTTGGCACACAATGTTGGATCTCATTCTTGATCCATGGGACTGGAAACCGACCTGTACTAATCTCCATCAATCTACTTTTCTGACTCGCCTCTGATCACTGGCTCCAGGGGGTCCCTGTGACTTCACACCTACGCAGATATCCTTTTTTATCTTCTGTTTATACTTCATCACATAACACATGGCACCCTCCATTGTTGTCTGCAGCTGTAATCCTAGCCCTAACTTTGGTCATAGGCTTTAATCTTTTATCTCTTCTGGATAGAATGCTTTTCTGCTATCTCCTACTTCTAACCTGGTCCCCTCTCTCGGCTCCAAGCCCCCACAGTCTGTAACCCACAGTTCCTACTAACATTCTTATATATCTCTAATTAGCTTTTCACTAGCCTGTTTTTTAAAGATAATCCCATTTTCTCTTCATGTTGGATCTGCACGCTCTGCTCCCCCGAGGACTAACAAGCCCTCCCCACCCCCACCCAGCTCTGGAAAATGGCCCATGGACTTGTTTATATTACAAGGTCCAAAACTCTCCTAGCAGAACCCCAGGATATATATGTCTTCTGGAACTCCCAGGAGGAAACACCAGCACAGCTAGAGGAAGGAACATGGGTATCGTATAAGGAAATAAAACCAGAGGACCCATCTGCTATACCTGTCCAAGGCGTTTTCCTAATCAGTCATTTCCCTTTATGCATCATGCGGGCTTCCTTTCCCTCTTCCCATAATGTGGGTTCACTGCCCCCTCGATGCCTGTGACCTAGTTGTCACTCTCCCAGGCTCACCCCCTGTTAGCCACCATCACTCCTCACACCCACTGAATGTGGCTGCAATGGCATTTACTCACCATATTTCCTGGCTGCATGGAAACATAAAGGTTATCTCTTACCATATGATCGTGTGTATAGAACCAGAAACACGGTCATTCTTTCTCTGTGGTGACCAGGCATACATCTGCCTCCCCACCAGTTGGACAGGGACCCATACACTTGCCTTCCCGTTACCCCTTTCTCCTATACCTTAGACCAATCTCTCTTTTCTGTTTCTATAACCCACCGAGTGAAGAGGGATTTCAGACTCACCCCCTTGATATCTTGATAGGAATCAGAACAGGAATGACTAGACAAGCCATTTCAGTAGAGAAGGCAAATAAAATTGAAGGTTTATCTCTCAGTCTCAGAGAAAACACAAGTGACCTAGCACAACAACTGTCTCACTTCCGGGATCAGGTGGATTCACTGGCAGCAGTTATCCAGAACTGCCGGGCACTAGATCTCTTCACAGTCAAGAGGAGGACTTGGCCTCTTTTTGAGTGAAGATTGTTGCTTTTACACCAATAAATCGGGTGTGGTAAGAGATGGGATTGAACACATAAAAATACATGCTAATGAGATGTATTCACAAGGTAAATCTGCCTCATTTTGGCCATCATGTGCACCATGGGCAATGTCTCTAGTATCTCCTTTTGTCCTTGTAATCATAGTGCTCCTATTTCTGCCATGTAGAATTAACTTATTCCAGTGGTTCTTGCAGGAACAAAGGACTGCTATATCTCAAGCCATCTCACAGGAGCAACACAAGACTGCTCTTCTTCTTTAATCAATCCGATCTCCAGAAGAGACTCCCACTCAAGTCCTGTCTCCAGGTCTATACCCGGTATCAGCAGGAAGTAGCTGGAAAGAAACCAGTACCCCATATCCTTATCTATACTCAGAGAAAGGATTGATGGAACAAAGACAGAATCCTCAGCCATTCTTGCCCACTGTCCAAAAAGATCCATAAACATTGGAATTTATTCCTTGCCCTTGAGTCTCAACTGGGCATCACACCCCATTGCCTTCCTACCCCACCCTGCATTCTTCTCCAGGTTCCCAAGGCCCTCCAATTCCAAGAATTCACCTCTGCCTGCTGCCATGTGCCCACCCCCATCCCTAGCCCTCCTAAAATACTAAAAGGTCCAGCTCCTGGGGTTGGGGCCTTCTGCCAGGTGTTCCATCAATGCACATGCCGGCAGCTGGTCACCCACTTCTGTGGACATATTTTCTCTGAATAAATTTGGTCTGGCTGTTAAAAAAAAAAGAGAGATGCATTAAGAAGTTAGAAAAGAAAGTTTCCTACTACCTTTGTTTTTGCTTCCTTAATCCCTAATAGTGAAGATCTGACTTCTCTGAGGCCCCTAGCACCAGGCACACCTTGGTGAAATCTGCTATCAGACTGGGCCTGGTGGGCCCACTTCCCTGGGGACCTATTTGTAGGCCACCCCTCATGAGAGTAGGCCCAGTTTTACCCACACAGACTAGAAATCTAAGCCAGTCTCAATCAAGCGATATGGAGGGAACAAATGCCCTAAAAATCAGCCACATTTGGCCTATGTAATACTCATTTTAGCTTTAAAGCACACAGAGATTGATCATTAGGAGATGGGAAAATCTATTGCATGAAAACACAAGAGGAGTATCTATACTTATATCAAACAAAATAGATTTTAAATTAAAAACCTGTGACAAGAGAAAAAGATCATTATATGTCAATTGATCAAAAGGATGTAACAATGGTAAATATGCATGCATCCAGCATCAAAGCATCTAAACACACAATGCAAATGTTAATGATACTTAAGGGGGAATTCCACAGCAATGAAAAAGTAGTGGGGGTTTCAGTACCCATATCAACAAAATAGATCACCCAGCTTAGAAAAAATAGAGAACTTTAACACTAGACCAATTGAATATAACAAACATACATAGAGCATTCATCCAAAAGCAGAATGCACATTCTCTCCAGGGTAAATGAAATTCTCCAAGAGAGGTTATTTAGTAGGCCACAAATAAGTCGTTTAAAATTCAAAAATATTGAAATTATATCAAACATCATTTTTGACCAAAGCAGTTTGAAAGTAGATCAACAACAGGAGGAAAATTGAAAAATCTACAAATATGTGGAAATTAAACAACATACTCTTCCAAAACCAGTGAGTCAAAGAAATACAAAGAGAACTTTAGAAGCTATCTTGAGACAAATCAAAATGAAATTAGTGTACTAAAATTTATGTGATGCACCAAAAGCCATTCTAATGGGAACATTTAGAATAATAAACACATTAAGAATAAAGAAGAAACTCACACAATCTACCTAACTTTACATGTCAAAGAACTAAAAAAAAGAAGGAAAGAAATAAGGCCAAAAAGTGGGCAGGAGAAAGGAAATAATAATAACTAGAACAGAAATTTTTAAGGGGAGATGGAAAACAATAGGAAAGATCAATGAAGCAATGAAGCTAGGAGTTGTTTTTTTGTAAAAAGTAAAAAAAAAAAAAAAAAAAAACCTGGCAAACCTCAACCCAGACTAATTAAGTAAAATATTAAGAACACCTAAATCACTAAAATCACAAATTTAAGAGAAGGCATAACCAACTGATAGCACTGATACAAAACAATCGCAACAGACTCTGTGAATTCTTCCACACCGACAATTACAGGGTCTTGAGGAAACAGATGAATTCCTGGAAACACACAAACTACCAAAACAGAATCCTGATAAACAGAAAATCTGAACATGCCAATAATGAGTAACAAGATTACATCAATAACAAACATTCCAACACAAACAAAAATCCTAGGGCCATATAGCTTTGCTGGTATATTCTCCCAAACATTTACAATACCAGTATTTCTCAAATTCTTCCTAAAAATTAGAGAAGAGGGAACACTTGCAAACTCATTTTGCAAGGTCAAAATTACCTTGATACCAAAGCCAGATAAGAACACTAAAATAAAAGAAAATTATATCCCAATATCCCTCATGAACATAGAATTCAAAATCCTAAATAAAGCAAAATTCAACAGTACAAAAAAGATCTTACACTGTGATCAGGTAGGATTTATCCTTGGGATGTGAAGATGGTTTAATATGTGAAAGTCAATCAATGTGGCATACCATACTATATATTCAAAATAAAGGATAAAATTATCTGATCTTAATACATGTAGAAAAATGATTTGATAAAATTCAACATTTTTCATGATAAAAACTTTAAATTGATTAGGTATGCAAAGCACATGTCTCAACAAAATAAAGGCCTTATATGACAATCCCATAGTTAACATCATAACCATAATGAAAGTTTGAAAACTTCTCCTCTAGGATCAAGACCAAGATAAGAGTGCCTAGTTTTTGCCATTTTTATTCAATATATTGAAGTGAAATTTTTAGCCAGGTTAATTAGACAAGAAAAATAAAGTTATCCAAATAAAACTTAAGCAGTAAAATTATCTCTCTTTGAGGATGTAATGCAATGCTATTATATATGGAAAGCCCTAAACACTCCACCAAAATAGTGTTAGTTCTAATTCACTAAAGCTGCGCAACTCAAAATCAACACACAAAAATCAGAACTATTTCTATACACTAGCAAGTATCTGAAAAACAAATCAAGGAATTAAATCCACTTAAGATAGTAACACAAACTATAAAATATTAGGGAATGAATTTAACCAAGGAGGTAAGAGAAGTGTACACTGAAAAATAGAAGTCACTGATAAGAGTACAGGCATTTAGCTTAGCAGTTGAAATGTGTGTGGCCCACATCAGCATGCCTGTGTTTGATTTCCAACTCTAGATCCTGACTCCAGCTTCTTACCAATGTGCACCCTGAGAGGCAGCAGCGATGCCTAAACAAATTGGTTTCTGCCACAGTCATGGTTACCTGGATTCTATTGCCCAGGCTCTATACTGGTCCATTCCCAGCCTTTGTAGCCATTTAGTGAGTGAACTAGTAGATAGGAGTTTCTCTCTCTCTCTTTCACTCTCTCTCTCTTTCTTTCTCCCTCAAGTAAATTTTTAAAAATTAATAAAATAAATAGGAAGAGACACAAATAAATAGAAAGATATTCTATGTTCGTGGAATTGAAGAAATAATATTGTTAAAACAGAACTCCGTTGTCTTTTACAGAAGTGGAATAATTCCAACATTCATATGAAACTACAAAAGGCTGTTAACAACAAAAAATATAGAATAAAAACAATGAAGCTAAGGTTTCCATACAACATGATTTTAAAATACACTACAAAGCCATAGAAATAAAAAACAGCACTGTAGTCCTATAAAAAGACATGCAGTCAAATGAAATAAAATCAAGAGCTCTGAAAAACACCTACACATTTATGATAATGACCTTTGAAAAGGTGTCAAAAACACACAATAGAGAAAGATGGTCTATTCAGCAAATGGAATTGAGAAAACTGAATATCCACGTACAGAAAATGCAACTATACCCTATCTAATACCAAGTAGAAAGATCAACTCAAAACAGAGGAATCATTGAGATGTAAGACTTGAAACTATAAAACTACCAGAAGGAAACATAGGGCAAAACTTCAGAACATTATCCTGGGTAATGATTTTTTTTTTTTTCTGGAGGGGGGCAGGGGAAAGATTCCACACTAAGATCTCAGGCAAAAAAAAGTAAAAACAAACAAATGGAACTGTATCAAGTAAAAAAGTTTCTACACAGCAAAGGAAGCAATGGCCAGGGTAAAAAGACAATCTATGTAATTGGAGAAAATATAAGCAAGTCTTTGCATGGCAAGAAGTTAACACCCCAATAGGATAAGGAAGTAAAACAACTCAGGCAAAGAAAAAAACATGCCTTCTTAAAAGTGGGCAAAGAGCCTAGTAGGAAGCTTTCCAAAGAAGACATACAAATGGATAAGAAAGTATATGGAAAAAGTGTTAAGCTCATTAATTGTCAGCAAAATAAAAATCTAAGCCACAGTGAGATATCACGTCATGCCAATTAGATTTTTCCTACCAAAAAGATGAAAGATAACAAGAATTGTCAAGGATATACAGAAATGGAAACCCTGCACACTGTTAATTCATACGTAAATTTGTTATGGCCATATGAAAAACAGTGTGGAGTTTCCACAAAACACCAAAAATAGAATTTTCATAAGATTCAGCAATCCCACTTATGGGAATATAAGCAAAGGAAGGGAAATCAGTATCTTAGAGGAATAAGCTACCTCCCATGTCCAGCATTATGCACAGTAGCCAACATGTGGAATGATCCTAAGCGCCCATTAAGAAATACAATACCTTTAATTTATAACTCAGTGAATTATCTTCATAGTAAATCCATTTAGATAAACACCGCTGAATAAAGAATTAATGAATTACAAAAAATATCAGACAAATTACCTAGAACACATTTAAGAGATGCGTAGAAGATTTTTTAACAAGCAAAGAAGAAAAAGGCTATAAAAGATGGAGGTTAAAAATAAACTTTAGGCCAGCATCATGGCTCAATAGGCTAATCCTCCGCCTGTGGCACCGGCACCCCGGGGTTCTAGAACCAGTTGGGGCTCCGGATTCTGTCCCAGTTGCTCCTCTTCCAGTCCAGCTCTCTGTTGTGGCCCGGGAGTGCAGTGGAGGATGGCCCAAGTGCTTGGGCCCTGCTCCCACATGGGAGACCAGGAGGAAGCACCTGGCTCCTGGCTTCGGATCAGCGCAGCGCACCGGCCATAGCAGCCATGGGGGGGTGAACCAATGGAAAAGGAAGACCTTTTTCTCTGTCTCTCTCTCTCTCTCTCACTGTCCACTCTGCCTGTCAAATAAATAAATAAATAAACTTTAGCATATATAGACTTGTATTTCCAGTATAAAAATGAGAAAGATTGGGGAAGAAGTATTATTTAAGAAAATAATATGTGAGGATTTTCCAGTTTAATAGAAAAAACAGATCAACAGATTCAAGAAATATAAAAAAAAACTTTAGGAAGATAAATATAAACAAAACCTCAGTTAGAACATAGCTACTGAACACAGTGTAACTATAAAATTCTGGCATGAAGCTGTATTAGTCTACTTTTTGTTACTTTAATTAAAATATCTGAGAGCTTCTTTGGGAAAGACCAGGCATCCAGTGTAGGCTGAAATGGTGGGTGGCTTGATCACGTGGGAGGCCAGGAAGGAGAGAGACAATCTAGGCCAAACTTGATCTGAAATCATCAAACTTCTTGCGAAAACCAACCTCCTCAGGCATGTCCCCAGTGGCCCAAAGACCTCCCACCAACCCCATGTCTTAGCTACCACATTATATCAAATCTCTAACCTTAATCCATTGACTATTAGCATTAAGACATCAGAGTTTAAAGAGCTGCATGAATTTTGGAGAAAACAACTTCTAGTCAACACATAACCAAAGCATATAGCTCAGACAAAAAAAATCAATTATGAAGGGTATGTAAGACATAAGGCCTAAAATTAATATTATGTGTTACTTGATATCTGGAACTGGGAGGACCTCCAACACCCAACCACAAGCTTACCTTCCAATTGTACTCCAGGAGATAAAGAAATATCCCTAGCCAAATAGCACAACTTATCTCTGGAAACAGGCACAATATGTACTCACCCCTGAATATCAAGTTTCAGTTCTCTGCCAGCCAGTGGAATGGTTTCATAAGCCAATCATATTCTGGCATAGAAGTCAAGGGGTACATCATAATTATCTTACTACAGTGTCTGCCATTCACAACCCCTGCCATTTCACTCTGTTATTGGGACAATCCCTATGAAATCCAACCATTATGGAAGACAGAATGGAGATTCTTCAGAAATCTAAAAATAGATTTACCATATGACCCCAGCCATCCTGCTTTTGGGGAGTTACCCAAAGAAAATGAATATTTCATCAGCATATGAGTTTCCTGTATCCCCACGATTACAGCAGTTCAATTCACAATAGCTAAGATACGGAATCAACCAAGACATCCAGATGACTGGGTAAAGAAAATGTGGTAGATACATACAATGGAATACCACTTAGCTGTCAAAAAGAATGAAATCATCTTTTGCAACAAAACAAGTGGAACTGGAAACCATTATGCTTAGTGAAATAAGCAGAACCCCAAAAGGCAAATATCACATGCTTTCTCTGATTTGTGGTAGCTAATATGTAGTGTACATTAAAAAAAAAAAAACTCAATGTAAATGAATGAAATTGAATCTTGGAATTTGATTATTGTTTATAGCTCTTGTCAGCAATATGCCTTACTGAACTGTGGTCTTTCTACTTGTTGAACTCTTCATTTAGTGGAGCATTAAGTCTGTGATTATAAAGAAAATTAAAAATATGTTATCACAAAAATTCAAAAAAGAAGAAAGAAAGGAAAAGGGAGGGAAACATCATTATATGCTTAGAGTTGTATCTATGAACTACTTGAAATCTGTTCTCTTTATATTAATAAAAATTAATTAAAAATAAAAAATAAAGAAATCCTACATTGTATGTGGTGCCCTACTCACACAAGCTGTAATCATATACGGGCAATAAATTGTTGTTAATTACATCTGTCCAGTGTCAGGTGCCATATGTTCAGCCTTTCCTATAGGTGTCTGGTAGAAATTTCTCCCTACCAACAGAATGAAGAAGAAATGATCAAACCCTAAGATGTTACCTGGTTTGCTTGCCACTGTGTTGATGGGCCTGGTTATAATATCTGGAATATCACAAATTCAATAAACATTTGTTGACTATTAAAAAATTCCTAAGTGAATTTCCATTTATTAAGTTATCATCTGACTAAATAGCTTAGTATAAATCCATAATGAATAGAAAAAGAGATATAGTTTGTCAAACTGATAGCTTTACAATGTTTGAGATTTTAAAATTGATTAATTTCTTGTTCAAAGATAACTTCATGCACTAGTTTCAAGAAAGAGATTCTGTCAGGCACTGCTGGCTATTTCATCCAGTCTGCACCATGCCTCTTTATCTACCCCCACCCTGCTTTTTTTAATACAGCCACAGTTTTGTCAGGCAAATATCCTTCTTGGTTTATTCTCTTCACAGACTATTGGCTTATAAAGGAAAAGAAAGTGCTATGATTTAATTCTGGTCATCAAAATGTGGATAAGTATGCAGGGAAGCTTCTGACCTCTTGCCTTTAACACACACACAGGGAGCAAGAATCTCTTGCCTTTTTGACCTGATACACCTGTTTCATGACTAAGATGGAAATCAGAATACAAATAAAACAAGTTAACAGGAGAAAAAATAGAAAAGACTGGAGTTCTTAATATTCCAGAAGGGGCTGGCGTAGTGACACAGTGCATTAAGCTACCACTTGTATCCCATATCAGAGTGCCATTTGGGATTCTGGCTGCTCGGCTTCTGATCCAGTTCTCTGCTAATGTGCCTGGGAAAGTAATGCAAGACAGTCCAAGTGCCTAGGCCCCTGCCACCCATGTGGAAGACTCGGATGGAACTACTAGTTCCTGGCTCTGGCCTCACTTTTGTGGAAATTTGAGTGGTGCAACATTGTATGTAAGTATCTTTTTCTCTCTTTCTCTGTTGCTCTACCTTTAAAATAAGAAGGAAGGAAGGAAGGAAGGAAGGAAGGAAGGAAGGAAGGAAGGAAGGAAGGAAGGAAGGAAGGAAAGAAGGAGGGAAGGAAGGAAGGAATCTATTTAAAAAGATATTCCTGAAACATTGAATTATCCAATCTAAAATAATCTGGATATCTTGTTAGCATATTGTCAGCCATTGTCAATTTTTGTTGCAGTAGTTGTTGTTACTTGTAGTCAAAAGCGCCTAAGTTAAACATGTGATTGACATGTGATCTTTGTGAACTTTGAATATATTAGAATGTCATTATATTGCTCTAGTTATAAAAGATAACCTTGTAAGAATGATCAGACAAGAGCACTCTTTTAAGAACCTTAGTTTCTGTTGATGCCATTCCATTGTCCTGGATAAGTGATGTTTCTTAGAATTCTGAGATCATTCCGATTTCTATTCACTTGTGCGAGAGAACTCTTTTTGTCTTCTTGGCATCTTGTGAACTTTATTTATTTGTCTCACATATCTAAAATTTTGCTAGGAAACTTTAATTGGATTCATTTCTAAATGTTTTGGTTGGAATCCAGTTAGTCCTTCAAAATTGTGCATTGTATGGATTTTAACTTTTCTGAAGTCAGGATAGTTGTTGCTACTTTATTTTGTCTTTACTTATTTTTTCTGTTCCAATTTTCCTGATGTTTTCTTGGTAAATGTCAACAATTACAGGGTTCAACTTCTAATCTTTATGTTCATTTCTATTGTGGTAAAAGTTATGTATCCTTCCCAGATTCCCATTCCTAGATCTTAATCCATTCCTCGGTTTCTGTACGTATCAGCTACTAGCAACTGACAGCTGTCAGAACTGCCCTTGGCTCAGGGAGAAGAGCAGAGGATCTTACTCAAGGGCACATGAGTTTATTCCCTTTGTCTAAGGCAGGGGCATGTGTAATTTCCATTCCAGAACTCCCTGTAGGATACATCAAACTTAGCTTGAGTTAGCATCTTTGGCTACTTCCTCTGCTTTATCCTGTTGACCTCGCTCTCTTATGAATTTTCCCCAAGTGTTTCTTTAATAAAGCACTCGCATAGGAGTCTCCATGTCAGATTGTTTTTCCAGTGAACATGACCTAAGGCGTCTATTGATCAGTTTCACCTCTAGACCTTTTCTGTAGCTGAGATGACTCATCAATGCCAAATCCTTTGTCATCATAGCACACTGTGACATTCACCACACCACACAGTAGAAGTATACCTCCTTGCTCTACTAATGTCTGTGTGTTCATAAGACCTGCTTCAGTTACTGGAAGGTAAACTGAAGTGATGTGCTCCATTTATGAGGAGAAGTGTTAAGGGTGACTACAGGGGCTGGGGCTGTGGCATAGCAGGTAAAAACCACCACCTGCAGTGCCAGCATGCCATATGGGCACCAGTTTGAGTCCCAGCTGCTCCACATCCAATCCAGCTCTCTGTTGTGGCTTTGGAAAGCAGTGGAGGATGGCCCAAGTCCTTGAGCCCCCGCACCCATGTGGGAGACTCAGAGGAAGCTCCTGGCTCCTGGCTTCAGATCGGCACAGCTCCGGCCATTGTGGCCATTTGGGGAGTGAACCAGCGCATGGAAGACCTCTCTCTCTCTCTGGCTCTGCCTCTTTTTTTCTCTTCCTTTCAAATAAATAAATAAATCGTAACAAAAAGAGTCACTACATATTTCTGCTAGACCTCTTGCACTCTCCAATCCGAATGGTCTGTTTACAAAGAGGATGATGGTCTTTCATACCAGACACTTGAGAAGATGTGTGGAAGAGAATTTAATTCAACAAACCCAGTTCAGGCAAGACGAACACAGCTGCAAGAAATCACAAATTTCAAAGGAAAAAGAAATATTTCCATGAGCCCCTGAGATTTCGAAGTTTATTGTTGTTGCTTATGCACCAAAAGTTGACAATATCATTGATGGTTTAATTTTTTATAATGCCAGTTGTGTTTTTATTTATATTTGTTGCCATCCTTCCAGTTTTTCCCACCTCCCATTCAATCTCATCTTTAAATTCCTTACATCTTGTTTCATTACTTGATTGTTCACTGAGGGCTGCTAGGGCCAAGAAACCAGTTTGAACATGGAGCTTATGTCGCCTGCTGTGCTCTGTCCCTGACCCAGTGAATAGTATCTTCTACTGGCATAAACAAAACTGTGACAGGCAAAATTGTTAGCAGAGCAACATGGATAAAACCCCAGACCTTCAAGACTCTTGATATCACTTCTATTTAGTATGATGCATTTGGATGGATTCTGTTGTTTTGTAAGTAGCATGCTCATTTCCTTGATCAGTCACAACAGAGTACCCACAAATGATGGGCTTAAAATAAGAGTAGTTTATTCTTTCATAGATCTAGAGACCTGGAGTCTGAAATTGAGCTGTCAGCAGAACTATTCTTTTTCTGAAGGCAATAGAGGAGGACTGTTCCTTGCCACTGGTTTGCTGCAGTTCCTGGTTTTGTAGAAGCATCACGCCAGTCACATGGAAGTTTTTTCCCTGTGTTTCTTCACGACATCTCCCCTCTGTGTGTGCATCTCTTCCCATTTTAAGAAGATACAAGTCCTAGGACCAGCGCTGTGGCATAGTGGGTAAAGCCACCCCTTGCAACACTGGCATCCCATATAGGTACTGGTTTGAGTCCCAGCTGCTCCACTTCCAATCCAGATTCCTATTAATGCTCTTAGGAAAACAGTGGAAGATACCTCTCTGCACCTGCATGAGAGACCAGAAAGAAGCTCCTGGCTCCTGGCTTTGGATTGACCCAGTTCCAGCCATTGTGGCCATTTGAGGAGTGAACAAGCAGATGGAAGATTCTCTCTCTCTCCCTCTCCCTCTCTCTCTAACTCTGAGTTTCAAAATAAATAATTAAATCTTTTTTTCCCAAAGAAGATACAAGTCCTTTTGTAAAATCCTACTCCAGAATGACTTCATTTTCACTAATTACATCAGCAATAACCCGTTTCCAGATTAGGTCACATTAATAGGAACTAGGGATTAGGACTTCAACATATCTTTTGAGGGGGACCCCATAGCACCATCAGAATTCCATCTAAGTGCCACTCTATTGGCTGAGAATTTGAATGTTTTTCCTATCCCCCTTGCTTCGAGACACTTAGCAAAGTTACAAAAACCTGCAGTTCATTTTGTATGTATTGTTTTTCTCAAAGCTAATTCCCTTCTGTTCTCATTTCTGATGACTTTATTGAGAGGCCTGAACTTTCCATGTTGAAAGGAAACACCATCAATTTCCCTTCTATTAATCTCTTGATGGATATGCCCTCCTCCCCACAACACTCACTCAGACACACAACACACACTCAGAAGCAGGAAGTGCTAATGAAGAAATAGAATTAAACATGAGAGAAGGAATCTTTCAAGATGCCTTTTAAAAAGCACTGTCTAAAAGTGAGTTTCCAGATTGCTAAAGACGCTGTTTCTACACATGGGGACAGATAGGGAATAGGAATAGCTACTTTCAGGTGGGTAGACAAGATGTTTCCAGAAGAGTAGCAAGTCTTCCTACTATTGTGTTTTCCGAATCCATCTGCTTTATCATTACTGAAAATCTTTTCGCCCATATTACAAAGAAAAAGATACTTTGAGTCTCTGTTCTTGTTTTTTGACAGAAATGACTTTTCTCTTTAAATCTATAGGTCTCTGTAGGTTGTACCGGGACATCTTGACAAATTCTTTTTGAAACAAGAACATTTTAAATTTAAATGTCTACTTGTTACTCACCAAATTGAACCACAACTGCTTAGTTCTGTGTGATGAAAAATGGTTCCTGACATGACTTCAAATTACTTTTCTAGTCATATTCTCTAATATCACTACATTAACCTGACAGGAGATCATGCCTGTGGAACCAAGGGAGTCGAGGAATCTGAGTAATTGCTAATTTTTCCATTGCCACACACTGAGCTTGGTAAGCATTTCACCTACATTATTCCAAATAATCTTCAAAGCAGCTGATGAGAAGAATGCATCCTCATTCAATGGCCATGGAACTGGGGCACAAAGGATTTAACTTATTGTTTAGGGGCCATTTGGTCAGTAACCAAGGAAGGCAGATTTTACTTTGTTGAATTACTAAGTGTATAACATTAATTACGAATTGCATTCCCCCCCCCCCATTTCAGGATACCAAAAGAGCATGATGAATTCAAACTCCAAACAAGCCTGCTTCGATATTCTGAGTATTGTGGGAAAGGACAGAGTATTAGTGTATTAGTTTCCTGAGGCTGCTGTAACAAATCATCACATAGTTGCTTACAAGAAAAACACATTATAGTTCTATGGGTTAGAAATCTGAAATGAAATAGGTTTCACTGGGCCAAAATAACAGCAAGGCTATACTCTGTTCACTTGTTTACTTCAGGTTTCGGAGGCCATGTGTATTCTTTGGCCTATGCTTCATTCAGCAATGATCAATCAAGTCTTTCTCATTCTGTATCACTCTGACCTTAACTCTCCTTCCTACTTCTGTCACTCATGAGAACCATTGTGATTACATTGTGCCTACAGGTGTAATTCAGGATAACCTCTGCATTCAAGGCCAGGTTATTGGCAACCTTAATTGTGTCTTAACTCCAGTTCCTCCTTGCAATTTAACAAAGCATATTCACAGTTTCTGGTGATTAGGATGTGGATATCTTAGGGTAGTGGTAGGAGGGATATTATTCTGCCTAACCTAGAAAGAATAACAGCCTTCAGAATGATATATTCAATTACACATTAATCTGATTGGGCGTGGAACTTTTTCAACAACTGTGAGTTTAAGAAATAGGATCCAATCTCTGATTGAAACGTTTAGCAAAAATTGTATGAAGTGTCGAGTTTCAGACAAATTATCTAGGGGATTTAGGGAGGAATTCTAGACTTGGAACTGAACATGTATTACTAATCAGAAGACTGAAGCAGAAAGTCATACTATAAAATCAAATCAAGGATGTGAAAGAAAGCTGTCTTTGAAATGTTACTAATTTCACAGAAGTCCACAATTTATTCTAAGCAACCAGGCTGAAGGCAGTAAAATCAATTCCTTCTTCTCTACCTCCTTTTAGAAACAGTTCTTTTAATATTTTTCTACATTTACTCATGATAATCTCAGGAACCAAGCGCTATGGAAACTTTGAAATGAGGCATTGATACAGACAGCTAACAGAGCGCAAGAGCTGGCATTGTCTTCCATTTTGAATGGTATCTGTCCTTCAAAGTCAGCTGCAAATACTGCATCTCTCTTGAAGCTACTCCTAGTTCTCCCATGAACAATCTCTGGTGCTTGGATTGCCAAAATACTTTCCACGAATACTGCTATACTGTTATTCCTTATCTTTTGCCATTCACAATGGTTACTTGTGAATACATATATGATTTAGCTGGATGCATGCTTCTTAGGGCTGCCTAGAAAATCAACCACAAACCTGGTGACTTGAAACAACAGAAATGTATCCTTTCACAGTACTAGAGGCTAGAAGTCTGAAATCAAAGTAAAGGTAGGGCTATATTACCTCTAAAGTCTCAGGGTATATTCTTCCCAGCTTCTGGTAGTCTCAAGAGTTCCATGATTTGTGGCAGCATAACTCCAGTCTCTGGGTCTATCCTCACATGACCATCTCTCCTCCTCTTGTCCGTATATCCAAATTTCACTCTTGTGAAACAAGATGACAGCTGTATCTAGAATATTTTTAATTGCTTGAAAATAATTCAGGTTTCCAGCAATTTTTGTAAAGTGATACTTCTAATGAAACACATAGAATTCTATCTTTTTAAAGATTTATTTTTATGAATTTGAAAGTAGAGTTACACAGAGAGAGAGGGAGAGGCAGAGAGAGGTCTTCCATGTGCTGGTTCACTCCCCAGATGGCCACAATGTCTGGAGCTGTGTCATTCCGAAGCCAGGAGCCAGAAGCCTACTGCGGGTCTTCTCACGCAGGTGCAGGGGCCCAAGGATTTGGGCAATCTTCCACTGCTTTCTAAGGCCACAGCAGAGAGCTGGATCAGAAGTGGAACAGCCAGGACTTGAACCAGCACCCATATGGGATGCTGGCACTCAGGTGGCGGCTTCAACCACTACGCCACAGTGCCAGCCCCCATAGAATTCTCTTTACCCACCTTTTTAGATTATGCCTTTTAATAACAAGTCCTAATCTCAAAAATTCTAGTTTTCCTTTACCATTTTTATTTGAAAAAAAAATTGCCATCATTATTTATAAATACACAAAAAGGGAACAAATAAAAAGATTTTTATGGCATCACCAATGAGTTTAGTTTGTTCATACCTTAGGGACAGATTATAGCTACACAGTCCATAAGCTGTTCTGCTTTTTGCTCTTTGTTTCTTGATATATTTTGAACTGAGGCACAGCTTAAAGAAAGATCTCTATTAGCACTACAGAAGGTGAAGACACATTTTTACAATTTTGATTTCTCTGGGGATGACAGTTTCACACAAGGCGGAACTCAAAGTGACTGATTAGTAAAATAGTCAACTCAGTTTTAAATTTGAGGATATTCTTTTCCTCTTTCTACATCCTATTGCCTTGACTGCATTTGGTCAAACCATTTGCTTTACCTTTGCCAAAGTACTGTCACTTTTTGCATAAATCAGAGAGTGGAGGATGTGGTTTCACTAATGTTTGGGACTCCCTTAGTGGCAGTTACCACTGAGATAGTCCTTTAGCAGGTGAGTCAGCATAGAGAATAAATGGGTTATTGTGTCTTGGTGCCTATGGCTACATCTTTGATTTGCCAAAGAAAATATCACCAAGTAATTGAAGCATTCTCATAATGCTTCTTAAGTCCCTTCTTCGGCAGATATCATAGAAATTAAGTTATTTTATATGCTATGAATGGTAAAATATTAAAAAAAAAGTAGGCAAGCTAAAATCAGTAATTGCAGACTGGCTATGCCAGTTAGTGGAAAAGATAAATAAGATGACCAAAAAAAGCAGTTAAGAACACCATTTGAAACAAAATGTTCAAAAGTTACAATCAGTAGCCCTCTGAGAGATGTCAATAAAGGCTTAATGTTGGAGAAATAAGACATGGGTATTGAACCAATGGGTATGATGGTTCTCAAAGGCCCATGGCTAGACTAGCTGTAGTCTAGACAGTTATGAGTGTCACATAGCTATTGAGATGGAGCAAGAATTATTTCAAATTTGAAGTGTTGTTACTGGCATGGAGTGGAGAAGGAACTGTCAGCTTCTTCACAGGAAGTCAGGAATCTATTTATGTTCCTGATAAACTGGACTATGGTACAGAAAGTTGAGAAAGAAGATTGTTCAATTGTGCATTTACAAAGTAAAAAGATGTAATTCAACTGCAGAGATATGTTTCACGAAGGACATCATATATTTATTAGAGTTGACCTTGTTTTAAAAGTTAATTTAACAAAAAAATTTTATATATTTTTTGAATTACTGGTTTTATCCTCTGGAAAATTATTGGACAAAATTAATTTTATTTATTTTGTTACTTAAAATATTTGAAATGACTAACATCTTGGTATAACTCTTAATTATCAATTCTGAAATTGAAAAAAAAAATGATTCTGATGATAAGCCAAGAAAGCAACAATTCATTAACTGTATTTTGGTATCTAATGGTGATCATTATGTTTTTAAAGGTAAAGAAATATCTAAGTGTGAATATGTTTGATTTAGTGATGCTGCTTCCTTTAGCGATGCTATTGGGCTATTAAAGTTGAGAATCTAAAAGGACAGTGCAGAATAGATTTGGGTTAGTAAATAAAGCAGCTGATTTTATTCATGTATATGTGAACAATTCAAGGATGATATTTACATAACTGTGTTATGCTTATATTACAGTCTCGTAAGACAAAGGTATTTCAATTCATACAAAATTATAGCAGATATTAGCAATATCACCATTGATTATGGAATGTTTGCAATAAACTGAGTCATTCTGTTTTTTTTTTCACTCCTCTCTTTCCTCTCTTCGTTTCCATTTCAAAAATGTTTACTGAGTTTGTGCTAAATGCATACTATTTATCACACTATTGCTAGGTACAAGATACTACAGAAACAATTATGAGAAATAAAGTCCCACATCTATTAAAAGCTTTCTAAAACCTCTATGTGAATGACATGTGGAAAGAAAGGGGAGGCTTGCAATGCCAAGGAGAGAAATAAGATGTATTATCTAAGGAGTGATCAACAGGGGAAAAGACCAGAACACTTGGGAAATTTCATTGTGTTCCAAAACTCAAAAGACATTATTGCTAAAAAGAAGAAAGAGAGGGGAGTAATGGAGAAAGAGCTACAGCTGGAGAGAGAAGTTGAGGTCAAGACACCAAGGGTTTTGAATTTTGTGCTAAGAAATTTACACTATTCCAGAAGGCTACAAAAATGGAAAATGAAAGACTTGTAGCACAGAAGTGCTACTTTAGCAGATGGCATCTGAGTGATCTTTTGTCCTCAGAACAATTTCTTCCCTCAGAAAACTACACTCTTTTACCACTTAACTCTGCCCACCTCCAGTGCCATGGTTATTTGATGTACTAAAAGTTTTCCCTGATGGAAGTTGAAGCAATTGTGCTATCTCTATTAGAGATTTGAATTTCTAATATTGTAATATTGGAAGTTCCATAAAGGATGGAGGTTATGGGGTGAACATGTGTTTGGGGAAGCAGTGGAAGTCAGGATGCATAGAGACAATGAATCAAATGGTAGAATCATCACTGAGCAAATGAAGCCTGTGATCATGGCAAGTGTGAATGTCAACCTAGAAGGACAAGAACTGATGTATCTGGGGTAGAAAGTATCAAGGATGCCCACAGCACTTGGGCTAAAAAGCAAAACTGCGAGTCAAGTTTCAATGTACTCAATGAAAGCAAAGGCAAACTGGTAGATGGTTGAATAGAAATATTGAAGATGGGTAGAGATTGGTACAGCCAACTAGCAGCCTTAAAAATAGTTTTTGGTAGAATTTAGAAACATAATTATATAGAAATAGCAGCATGAGATGAGAATTGTGAAATATGAGAAAATGAGGGACTGAAAAGGAGTGTGAGACACTTATGCGAAGAACCACCTTATTTTTAATGCTGGGTGTTGTCAAGAATAAGTTATGACAATAATACATGTGAAATAGAAATTTCCTGGAATGAGAGTTTAAGGCAGCACAGAAGAGAAGGCACAGGTTAAATCTGGTTTAAGGAGAGGAAATGCATTGTCCAACATTTGCTCTTGGTCCATTTCCTCTCGGGTAATGAGGAAGACAGTGTATTTCAAGGCTGTATATCAATTACTACTATTATTATTATTATTTTGACAGGCAGAGTGGACAGTGAGAGAGAGAGAGACAGAGAGAAAGGTCTTCCTTTAGCCGTTGGTTCACCCTCCAATGGCCGCCGCAGCCGGCGCGCTGCAGCCGGCGCACCGCGCTGATCTGATGGCAGGAGCCAGGTACATATCCTGGTCTCCCATGGGGTGCAGGGCCCAAGCACTTGGGCCATCCTCCACTGCACTCCCTGGCTACAGCAGAGAGCTGGCCTGGAAGAGGGGCAACCGAGACAGAATCCAGCGCCCCGACCGGGACTAGAACCCCGTGTGCCAGCGCCGCAAGGTGGAGGATTAGCTTAGTGAGCCGCGGCGCCAGCCAAGGCTGTATATCAATTAAACTGAAGTTGAAAGTGAAGCCTAAATATCTGTAAAGTACAGATGAGGTTAGCCACACTTATAATCAGCTCTTTTACTCAATTGATACAATAAATAATAAAAGGATACTATATCCTTATATTAACTGAAATGATTTATTTAATTGTGAAATAAAATTTAGATGTATGTTTTATAGTTGCAGGTACAATAAATTGTCTCTCTTACCATTTTTACTTATGCTTAATTGCTTTTTAATTTCTTCCTTTTGAGACAGACAGAAAAACAGAGCAAGAGTGAAAGCATGAGAGACAGAGATAGCTCACATCTGCTGGTTCACTTCTTAAATGTCCACAATGACTGGGACTTGGACAGGGTCAATGCCAGAGCCAAGAACTCAATCCAGGTCTCCCAGATGGGTGGCAAGAACCCAATTATTTGAGTCATCTCCCCTGCTTTTTTAGCCTGCACTGACATGGAACTTGAAGCACAAACTGGAGCAGGGAATGAACCCAGGTTCTCTGATATGCCACACAGGCTTTATAACCATCGGGCCACATGTACATTGTTTAATCTCCATTCAATCTAATTGTAGTCTCAAACAAAGCACTATGATGTCAATCAGAAATTTTCTTTAACATTAAAATTTTATTCATCCAGAATGTTAACATGTCTTAAGTATCAACTTGGCTCTTCTGTCAGTTTGGTATCAAAAGTCTTGGAGATGGTTTCAGTTTAACATTTTATTTTTTCTTTAATGCTAAATATTTAATATTTTCTAATATAAGAAGGAAAGTAAAGGTAGTAATTGGCTTTATGAGATTACTTTTAGCTTTTGAGTTCTCTCATGTCTTCCCTGACTTTCTAGGAGAGGGTAAAAAGTTGCAATGTAATTGTGTAGTATGTTTAAAATAGTAGACTTTGCCATATTAAAAGTATTTTTTTCAATTCCTAAGACTATTCATATGATGTTTCCTCTCTGTATGTCTTCTTTTATTGCATTTTACTACTCTGAAACAATTTTACTTCATGATATCTGTGTTCCTTCTCAATAGGCAAGTCCTGCTTTTCTTAGACTAATGCAAGACCTAACATTAAAAAGGTCAATTTTCAAAGTAGTCCTTAAATAATACAATTTTTTCTCACAGTGCCTAATGAGCTCCTCTAACCTACAGTTCCAAATTCTAACTCTTTGGAAGTTACTTATTTTTAAAGGAAACTATCAAAATTATCTTCTTCTACCAACATAGAGTTTTCAGTTCAAATCTCTTTGCTTTAGGGGTATTTTCTGTATTCCAAGGGTTCCCCACCCATCTCCCAAGGACATGATAGTGCATTGAGATTTGTGTTCTTTTATCATTTAAATGGAATGCCAAATATTATGTCAAGGAGAATCTTGTTTGTATGACCTCATTCAGCTTAAAAAACTTAAATGATTCTCGTATCACATTATGAAGCTGTTCTCACGTTTTGCATCTGTTACTCTGATTGTTGCTCCTAAATTTCCAGTTGTAATTCTAAATATCTTACATATCCATACACTTTAAAATAAAGAGATAAATGGTGAGTTATGTAAATCTTTATCCCTTTTATAGAGAGAGCTCAGATCACAGCTACTCTAAGTCATAATGCTTTCTTTTTTTTTTTACTTTCTAGTTTTTTATTTTTATTTTTTTTTATTTATTTTTTTAACTTTTATTTAATGAATATAAATTTCCAAAGTACAGCTTATGGATTACAATGGCTTCCCCCCGACACCGTCCCTCCCACCCGCAACCCTCCCCTTTCCCACTCCCTCTCCCCTTCCATTCACATCAAGATTCATTTTCGATTATCTTAATATACAGAAGATCACTTTAGTATACATTAAGTAAAGATTTCAACAGTTTGCTCCCACACAGAAACATAAAGTGAAAAATAATAGATGATTTTTTAAATGATGATGAAATCAGATCAGACCTATTGTCATGTTTAATCCCAGTGAGAGTCGAGTTGGGAATTGATAATTTCTTTCTTTTTCTTTTTTTTTTTTTTTTACAGAAGATCAGTTTAGTATACATTAAGTAAAGATTTCAACAGTTTGCACCCCCATAGAAACTCAAAATGAAATATACTGTTTGAGTACTCATTATAGCATTAAATATCAATGTACAGCACACTAAGGACAAAGATCCTACATGAGGAGTAAGTGCACAGTGACTCCCGTTGTTGACTTAACAAATTGACACTCTTGTTTATGGCATCAGTAATCACCCTAGGCTCTTGTCATGAGCTGCCAAGGCTATGGAAGCCCCCTGAGTTCACTGACTCTGATAATTTTTAGACAAGGCCATGGTCAAAGTGGAAGTTCTCTCCTCCCTTCAGAGAAAGGTACTTCCTTCTTTGATGACCCATTCTTTCCACTGGGATCTCACTCGTGGAGATCTTTCATTTAGGTTTTTTTTTTTCCCCCAGAGTGTCTTGGCTTTCCATGCCTGAAATAGTCTCATGGGCATTTCAGCCGAATCCGCATGCCTTAAGGGCTGATTATGAGGCCAGAGTGCTGTTTAGGACATTTGCCATTCTATGGGTCTGCTGTGTATCTCACTTCCCATGTTGGATCATTCTCTCCCTTTTTTATTCTATCAGCTAGTATTTGCAGACACTATTCTTGTTTATGTGATCCCTTTGTTTCTTAGTCCTATCATTACGATCAATTGTGAACAGAAATTGATCACTTGGACTAGTGATATGGCATTGGTACATGCCACCTCGATGGGATTAAATTCAAATCCCCTGGTATGTTTCTAACTCTACCGTTTGAGGTAAGTCAGCTTGAGCATGTCCCGAATTGTACATCTCTTCTTAATGCATACATAAAGTAGTATAGATGTATTCCTAATGATCTAAGAAAATAAGGCTTTGCATCTGCACAGAGAACTGAGCTCAAAGAGAAGGGGTATAAAAAAAAACTCCATCTCAGCCTGGAATTGTACAATCTCCCTGCCCCCGAAAAAGAAAAAAAAAATCATTGAATTGAATAGACTTCCATGAATATTTGTCATTGTAACCCTGTAACATTCACTACAAGGTCACTTAGCCACTTCTTCCACCTCTGAACAATAGTGTTTTCAGGAAAGGGAACTAAAAGAACTAAGCTTCGATTGCTTTGCTATTGACTTGCTCAGACTTTGCAGCAGCTGTTAGGTGATTTGCGTGCAGTGTACTAGGGACACTGACAAGTAAAGAGTCTGTTTTGTCACTTGTTTCATTCCACGATGCCTGCTATCACAAAATGCCTAAAACTGAATGATTTATAAACAACCAAAATGCATTGTTTGGAGTTCAGAAGGCTGGGGAGTCCGAGATCATGGCATGAGCAGATTTCATGCCTGCCGAGAGCGCGTTCTTCACAGATGGTGGCTTTTACGGGTCCTCACCTGCTAGTACGGGGCAAACAGATTCCCCTGGCTCTTGTTTGTTTTTTTTTTTTTTGCTTTGTTTTTCTAAGATTATTTGAGAGGCAGAAAGACTCAGAGATAGAAAAAATTCGATGATAGGTGGATAGATATAGATGATAGATGGATAGATAGATAGATAGATAGATAGATAGATAGATAGATATGGATAGATGATAGATAGGATTCCATCCATCCACTGATTCACTCTCCACATGCCTACAATGACTGTGGATGGCCAAGGGTCAAAACTTGGAGCCAGGGACTCACCCTGGCTTCCTGGGTAAGTGGCAGAGATCCAACTGTCACTGCTGCCACCCAGAGTGGCAGCACTCCAATGTTGGATGAGGGTGTTTCAGCGGCTAGGCTAAACACCCACTCCTTGACCTCCTTCACAATGGTGATTACATATACCATGCAATAATGGTATGTTATTATAGCTAACATTAAAATTTGGGAGTGGTCAGCATTGGGCACAGCCTTTAAGATGAAACCTAGGATTCCTGTATCCCACATCCAAGTGCCTGGTTCAAGTCCAGGCTCCTCTGCTTCAAATCCATTTTCCTGCTAATACACACACTGGAGAAAGATAGCAGGTAATTGAACAAGTATTTGAGGTCCTGCACCAATGTGGGAAACTCAGACTGAGGTTCAGACTCCTGGCCTAGCTGTGGCTGTTGGCCAGAATTTGGGGAAAGTGAACTAGTAGATGGAAGATATTTCTCTCTCTTTGTCTCTCTGCTTCTAAAATAATAAATTTTTCATGATGATACCACTGTAAGGGTAAACATTGACAAGTATGGTGAAATGAAATAAAATCTAAATACTTAAATGGCTGCAATGTAAGTTTAACTTGAGAGTGAATGCTTTAGGGAAAAAGATATAATCTAGTTATTACACATGGAATATTATAAAATTAAATGAGATGGGACTCAACCACATATATATTATAACACTGTTCACAACAAAAGATGGAAGCAACCCAACTGTCCACAGATAGATAAATGGATGTGGTGCAGACATATGGTAATTCTACCTTCAGAGGAAGAAAATTTGAACACGTTGCAACATAAACACACCTTGAAGACACTATGCTAAGTAAGTAAGCTACTTACTTACTATTTAATTCCATTTATCCAAATTCATGAAGCCAGAAAACAGAACATGGGTTTCCGTGGGCCAGTAAGGTGGAATGTGGAATTATTTGTTGAATGGATACAGTTTCAGTTTAAGCAGATGGAATTTTTTTTTTTACAGGCAGAGTGGACAGTGAGAGAGAGAGACAGAGAAAAAGGTCTTCCTTTTGCCGTTGGTTCACCCTTCAATGGCCGCCACGGCCGGTGCACCGCGCTGATCCAATGGCAGGAGCCAGGTACTTATCCTGGTCTCCCATGGGGTGCAGGGCCCAAGCACTTGGGCCATCCTCCACTGCACTCCCTGGCCACAGCAGAGAGCTGGCCTGGAAGAGGGGCAACCGGGACAGAATCCGGCGCCCCGACCGGGACTAGAACCCGGCGTGCCGGTGCCACAAGGCAGAGGATTAGCCTAGTGAGCCGTGGCGCCGGCCTGGAAATGTTCTTGATGGAGCAGGTAGTTAGCCTAGTGATTAAAATACTTTTGTTCCCTATTAGAGTATTTGGAATGGTTTCCAGCTCCAGTTACTTGTTCCAGTTTCCTGTTAATGTAGACCCTGTTCAGCAACAGTGATGGCTCAATCCGTCACCCATACGTGGGATTGCAGTCTTGGTTTCTGGCTTTGGCTTCAATACAGCCCTGGATATTATAGGCATTTGAGTAGTGAATCAGCAAATATGGACACTCTCTTCCTCTCTCTCTCTCTGTCTCTCTCTCTCTACACACACACACACACACACACACACATATCTCCCTCTCCTCCATCATCTCTATCTCTATCTCAGTCTTTCATATGAAAAAAAAATGCAGATGGATGGTGGTTTCAGTGGCACAATGATGTAAATATATCAGAACAGCCAACAATGCCTTTTTTTTTCTGTTTGGGTACACATGACTGTTTCCTAAATAAAACAGTTATCCAAATAAGTGCTTGAATAAATTTTTCTTAAACTTAGGTAGACTTTGAATTGTTTTCACAAAAGTTAAAAACCTACATTAAAAATATACAAAATCCCTACTTCAATATTCCTTTTGAAAGAGTTGACACATTCAGTAACAATTCAAATAATTAAACCAGTAAACTACTAAAAATGGCTCATTTTGGTGTATGATTTATAAAAACATATTTATTGATTATAAATATATTTACATATATTAGTATGGCTTGTTCATAAATTTGTTTTTCTAATGAGAAAATGGTTTAAATGTTTAAGTCCCCATCTTACATTGATCTTATTTTTAAAGATTTATTTATTTATTTGAAAGTCAGAGTTACACAGAGAGGAGAGGCAGAGAGAGAGAGAGAGAGAGAGAGAGAGAGAGGTTTTCCATCCGATGGTTCACTCCTCAGATGGCTGCAATGCCTGGAACTGCGCCCATCTGAAGCCAGAAGCCAGGAGCTTCTTCCAGGTCTCCCACATGGTTGCAGGGGCCCAAGGACTTGGGCCATCCTCCACTGCTTCCCAGGCCATAGCAGAGAGCTGGATAAGGAGAGGAGCAGCTGGGACTAGAACCGAAGCCCATATGGGATGCCGCACTTCAGGCCAGGATGTTAACCCACTGCACCACAGCGCTGGCCCCCATATTGATCTTAAAAGTAACCAAATTCAACAAATATGTGTTTAAATGCTTTTTAAGGGGCTGGTGCTGTGGCCTAGTAGGCTAAGCCTCTACCTATGTTGCCTGCATCCCATAAGGGTGCCAGTTCATGTAACCACTGCTCCTCTTCCAATCCAGCTCTCTAATATGGCCTAGGAAAGTAGTAGAAGATGGCCCAAGTGCTTGGGCCCCTGCACCCAGGTGGGAGACCCAGAAGAAGCTCCTGATTCCTGGCTTCCAATCAGCCCAGCTCTGGCAGTTGCAGCCATATGGGGAGTGAACCTTTCTTTCTGCCATTCCTTCTTTCTGTGACTCTAACTCTTAAATAAATAAGTAAATCTTTAAATTTTTTTTAAGAAATTAATGTATCTAACGCAAGTAAACTAAACACTTAAAAGTATTCTGGCTGCCCCACTTCTGATGCTGCTCCCTGCTAATGGCCTTGGAAAAGAAGTGGAAGATGGCCCAAGTTTTTGGGATGCTGCCATCTACAAGGTAGACCTGGAAGAAGCTCCTGGTTCCTGGCTTCTACCTGGCTCAGCCCTGGTCATTGCACCCATCTGGGAAGTGAACCACAGATGGAAGATCTTTCTCTCTCTGTCTGTCCATCTCTCTCTGTAATTCTGACTTCAAATAAATAAACAAATAAATAAATCTTAAAAAAAATGAGCAGACACTGAAGAGATGTCTAGTAAGTACATGAAAAGTTCTCATCATCATATGCCTTAAGAATCACTACATTCCTAAATTTGTATATATGGAATGCATGAAGTTTGTATACCTTAAGTAAAAAAGTTTCTAGGTAAAAAAAAATGCAAGTTAAAATGAGAAACCATTACATATCTATTATCAATGCTAAAATCTCAAACACTGACAACAAAAAATGCTTTTGAGAACATAGATCAGCAGGAACTCTCATCCCTTGCTAGTAGCAATGTGAAATGGTACAGCTCTTTTGAAGAGAGTTGGGAAATTTTTCACAAAAAATAAACATATTCTGTCTTTAAATTTATTTTATTTAAAAGGAAGAGTATCAAAGAGATGGGCAGGCCGGCGCCGCGGCTCACTAGGCTAATCCTCCGCCTAGCGGCGCTGGCACACCGGGTTCTAGTCCCGGTTGGGGCGCTGGATTCTGTCCCGGTTGCCCCTCTTCCAGGCCAGCTCTCTGCTGTGGCCAGGGAGTGCAGTGGAGGATGGCCCAGGTGCTTGGGCCCTGCACCCCATGGGAGACCAGGAAAAGCACCTGGCTCCTGGCTCCTGCCATCGGATCAGCGCGGTGTGCCGGCCACAGCGCGCCGGCCGCGGCGGCCATTGGAGGGTGAACCAACGGCAAAGGAAGACCTTTCTCTCTGTCTCTCTCTCTCACTGTCCACTCTGCCTGTCAAAAAAAAAAAAAAAAAAAAAAAGAGATGGGCAGAGACAGCAATCTTTCATCTTTCATCTGCCGATTCATATCCAAAGATCCACAATAACCAGCCCTGGGCCGGGCGGAAGGTAAGAGCAAGCAACCCCATCCTGGTCTTCCATATGCATGGCAGCCATTTCACATTACCTTCCCAGGCACATTAGCAGACAGCTGGATTGGAAGTGGAGCAGTCAGTACTTGAACAAGCACTGTGATATTAGATGCCTTGCTTCCAATCTATGGCTTAAACCACTGTGCTACAACCCCACTTCCAGAACAAAACACACTCTTACCATGGATCCAGAGATCATACTACTGGTATTTCCACAAATAAAAATCGAAAGGTTGTAGAAGCTTTATTCATAACTGACAAAACTGGAAGCCTCCAAGGTATCCTTCATTAGGTGATTATGTAAACTATAGTGCATCCTTACAACAGAATATTATTAAAGATAAAAAAGAAGTGAGCTATCATTCCATGAACAGACATCAAGGAAATCTGAATGCTTATTCCAAAATGAAAGAAGCCAACTGAAATAGTTACATGTTGTATGATTCTAACTATATGACAGTCTAGACAATGTCGAAATATGGAGACAGTGAATGATTAGTGATTTCCCGGTGGTACTGGGGAATCAGGATCAATATGTGGTACAATGGAGTATGTTTTTTAAGATTTACTTATTTATTTGAAAGACAAAGTTAAAGAGATATAGATAGAGATAGAGAGATTAGAAGAGAAATAGAGATCTTCTGTCTACTGGTTAACTCCTCAAGTGGCTCAAATGGTTATAATGACCAGGGCTGGGCCAAGCCAAAGCCAGGTGCCTGAACGCCATCTGGGTCTCCCACATGGGTACAGGGACCCAAGTACTTGGGTCATCTTCTTCTGCCTTCTCAGGTGCATTAGCAGGGAGCTAGATTGCAGGTGGAGTAGTCAGGACTTAAACGGGTGCTCATAGGGGACGACAATGCTGCTTAACCCACTGTGCCACAATGCCAGACCCAGGAATTTTTTTTTGGTGCAGTAATATTACTCTGTATGACACCACAATGGTGAATAGAATAGACATTTGTGCAAATTCCATTAATTGCACAACACAAAGAATGAATCCAAATGTAAACTATGCACCTTGGGCATCATGATGTGTCAAAGAAGTATCACTGATGTAACAAATGCACCATTGCAGTGCAGGGTGTTGATAGTGAAAGATTCTGCTGAGCCGAGGTAGGGAATATAGGAAAGGTGTGCCTGTGTTTTTCTCCATGAGTACTTTCCTGTGGATGTAAACCTTCTCTTAAAATGAAGTTCATTAACTTAAATAATTGCTAAATTGGCAAATGTTATGCTATACATATTTTACAACAATCAAAAATACATTAAACTGGACATTTAACATGTGAAAATATGCTTAGGAAGTGTTTAGTGCAGAAATGAAATGAATCATCTAAAATCAGTGAACCATAGAGCATACTCTTTAAAATAATGCCTTAAGAGTGTAACTATATTATACCCATAAATATGTCCATGGAGGAGTCATTTACAACAGAGAAAAATGAAATCAGTTGAACAGTCCAATAAAAAAAATTCAGTATTTCTTCCCCAACTTCCACATAAAATTGATCAATGTACACCATGAAACTTGAACTGTAAAACTTTTAGATTATTTTGGTGATATGTTGATCACTTGTTCCATTTTTTCAGTTCCAAGTGTTTCTTATATTAGGTTCCTTCACTCTGAATCTATCAAAATTAGATTTTCAAAGGGGTCTGCCATGTAAAAATAGTTTAAACAATGTCTTTAGGAGCTTGTTCTTTAAAAATAAGCCATATCAGTTAGAATATATGATGTGACCCTGCACTTACATGTTTAAATAAAAAGGAAGATTTTAATTTTTTTGAATATTCATTTTTATTTATGTGAAAGGCAGTTACAGAGAAGAAGTGAGGGACACACACACACTCACAAAGAGAGAGAGAGAAAGGAAAACAGGGAGAGAGAGAGAGAGAAAGAGGGAGAGAGAGAGATATCTTCAATCCACTGGTTCACTTCCCAGATGGCTGTAATGGACAGGCTGGGCCATGCCAAAGCCAGCACCCTGGAACTACATCTGGGAATCCCACCTAGGTGGCAGGGGCCCAAGAAATTGGGTCACTTTCCATTTCCTTCCCAGGTGCATTACCAGAGAACTGGGTCAGAAGTGGAGCAAAACTTCTCAAAACAGTGCTCAAAAGGGATGCTGGCTTTGCAGGTGGTACATAAAACCCCTGTGCCACAATGCCAAACCCAGAATTTTACTTTTTAAAAAGGCAGTTGGGGCTTGCACTGTGGTATAGCAGGTTAGGCCACCTCCTGAAGCACTGGATGCCAGTCTGAGTCCCAGCTTCTCCACTTCCCAGCCAGCTCCCTGCTGATGTGCTTGGAAAAGCAGTGGAGGATGCTCCCATGTGAGAGAACTTGGTGAATCTTCTGGTCCTGGTTTCCATCTGTCCCAGCCCCAACCCATGCGGCCATTTGGGGAGTGAACCAGCAGATGGAAGACTTTTCTCTCTCTGCCTCTGTAACTCATCTTTAAAATAAATAAATAAATCTTTAAAAAAATTAAAACAAAGGCAATGGATAGACTAAACTTTCCAAATTCTTCCTATTACCTTTGTGTGAAAAGCTTTAATTGTATCCTATTGACTGAAATAAATTCTTAATAATTTAGTTCCATCTCAACATTACCTCCCCCCCTGCAGTTCTACCGAACAACAAATCTCCCATTTCAATGGATAGTTGTCCTCATCAAAAATGTACTCATTGAGGTGAGTTATTGGGTTTTTGGTTAAGACTTCAATTAAGTCACCTGCACCCCACATCAGAGTCTCTAGAATTAAATCTAGACTTTGGCTATTAATTCAGCTTCCTGCTGATATGCACCCTAGGAAGCAGAAGTGAAGACTCAGTTGAAGCCTTGCTGTTTTCTGCTGTTGGGGGGCCTGTATTGAATTCTCAGCTCCCTGCTTTGGTCTGGTCTAATCCCAGTCATTGAAGGCATTTGGAATTAAACCAGAAGATAGGAACTTCCTCTGTATCTATCTGTCTGACTCTCTCTCTCTCTCTCTCTTTGTGTGTGTGTGTGTGTGTGTGTGTGTGTGCATGTGTGTCTGCCTCTCAAAAAATAAAAAAAAAAAAAAAGTCCAGGGTCTTATTTCACTCCCTGAGTCTTCTCTTATCCTGATAGTATCAAATCTTAGGCAACAAAGATTTTAGCTCTAAATTTAAGAGAATATCAAGAGATTGATTAACCATCCTACTATCAGTGATGGTGATAATAGTTAATTGTAGAAGGCAACAGTGTGAAGGCATTAAAGCATAATCAGGAAGGATTTGAACAGCTACACTGCAGAAAGAAGGGGAGAAGGGAAAATCAAGAAGACCTATTGTAATTCTCTCTGCCTGACAAATTAAAACAAAACCAAAGGTCAGATGTTGTTGTGCAATGAACTGAGCTGTCATCTCCAATGCCCTCATCGTATATAGAAGTACTGGCTTGAGTCCCTAGCCACTCTGCCTCCAATCTACCTTCGTGCTAATGCGCCTGGGAAGGCAACAGATGATAGTCCAGGTACTTGGGTCCCAGCCACCCATGTTGGAGACCAGATGGTATTCTTGGTTCCTGACTTCAGCCTTGCTCAGCCGTGGCTTGCAGGCATTGGGGGAGTGAACCAGCAGATGCAATGGCTCTCTCTAGCTCCAGCTCTTGCTCTATCTTTACCTCTTTAGATCCTCTTGTTTATCACTCTGTCTTTCAAATAAATAAACTCTTTTTTAAAAAAAAATCCAAGCAACCAATCAAATCTAAAGAAAGAGAAAAAGCAACCTCCTTAGATGAAAAGACTATCTAGAGCCTACATAAAGTTTTTACCCATAATTTTGGTTGATAATAAAATATCATGAGACATATAACAAAATAAGCAAAAATGAGAGCAATGACTGATAACCAAAATCTGATAGGAAAACCATAAACAATAGAAATTAATCCAAAGGGTGGAACAGATGTTAATGTTATCAGACAGGGACTTTAAAAGCATTGTGATTGATATGTTTGAATCTTAGAGTTATATGTAGATTTTCAGTAGAGGCTTACTAGACTTTAAAAATAGACAAATGGAAATACTAGAACTAACACAATACAGAATTAAACACAATCTCAATAACTAATTTAAGAAAAAATTAGATATAACAGAACAGAGGATCTGTGAAGTAGAAGATAGAAGGAAATTCTGAATAGTTCCATAGGGAGAAAAAAAGGACTAAATATGGAAGAATATAAGACATATGGGATGTGATTTTAAAAACCCTAACATGCATAATTAGTGTGGAAAAAAGTGTGAGTCAATATTTACCAAAACTTATAAAAGATATTAAATATTGTGATCCAAGAAACTGAATTCCCCAACCGTCAAGTGTATTAAAAATAATATGAAATGGATAGCAGGCCTCAGTAGAAAGACAACAAATAAAGCACTTAAAATTTATGAGAAATATTCTTTTTCTTGGCATTGACAAAGTTGTTTTAGACAGAGCACAAAAGTCCTAATTACTAAAATAATTGGTAAACTTCACTGCATTAAAATCAAGAGCTTCTGTTCAGTGAAAATTTTCCTTTAAATGGTTAAAGAAACACTGCAAACCAGAAGATGCATTATTCACCCGATGATTTAGTATTCAAAATTTTTATAGCCACAAAAAATTCACATATCACTGAGGAAAAAGAAAATTATAATCAAACTTTCACAAAGAGGCAAAAGATTAGAAATAGAACTTTTTAAATTATGATATTCAATTGACCAAATAGACATGAAAAGTGACAACATCAGTAGTTACCACAGATGCAAATTAAATTGACAATGTGATAGCGTTACACTCCACCTGAAAGATAACTATTCAAAACGTGAGCCAACAAAGGGTGGTCAGTATGCATTTAACTGAGGCTCAAATACATTACTGGTGACTATGTTATTTACTATAATCACATTTTAATGCATTTTTCAAGGATTTATTTATTAATTTGAAAGTCAAAGTTAAGATTCTTGAGAGAGGAGGAGGCAAGATGGCAGAATAGGAAGGGAGCACACTGATAGTCCGGGGAAAGACAGTTTAATAACAGTGGAGATACTGCAGGTTCAAGGAAGAGTAGGGGAGGAAACAGCAGAAGAAACTCTTCCGGAACGCGTGATTCACAGTGGACCTGCGTGGAGAGCATGGGAGCCCACAGTTCGGGACACCAGCGGCAGACTCAACACACCAGCGCTGGAACGCGAGGTGAGCCGAACCTCAATAGCCCGAGACACCGGCAGGCAAGCAGAGAGAGGAGACTAGAGGGAACGACCCCCCGGGGGGGGGGGGAGTTCACCAGGCTAACTGGAAGAGAGAGAGAGAAAAAAAAAAAGGTGACTGGTACGGACACGGGTTTCTCTCTCTCCGCTCACCTCTCAAGGGCGAGCAAGACAAAGAGCAGGCGCCATCTTGGACATACCTCATAAGCAGAGCGACCTCAGGTCTGCACCGGCCCTGAGCCTAGCAGAAAAACCTGACTCTGGGCGGGGCGAATTAACAGGAGATTAGGACCTAGTAAATTTGTGGTGCTACTGAACTGAGACTGTGAAAAAAGAGACAGTGGGGGAGAGAACTCACAGAGTACTCTCCAGAGACGCTACAATTCCGTAACTTTGGCAACCCAGTGGGAGACTGAAGGAGAATTTGAGCCCACTCTGAGGGCAGAACAGATTCCCTGTGTGGTCCTTGGGAAAGAGCTTCTGATCTCTGGCTCCTGTGGGTATATCATTTGCCTGCTAACTACCTCCAACTTCGTTCAGCTGTGCAGAATTACTTCCCTTTTGAATCAAAAAAAAAAAAAAAAAGAAAGAGAGAGAGAGATCTATCACGCCTAACCTGGGAGTGTCACCTTTGGCACACCAAACAGAGCTCTCAGGCCACACCCATCTCAAGCCTCTAAGGCTCCATCAAAAACAGACAGTCCACTTAATCTAGAGTCATAGTATAACAAGAAAAAGCACCACAGTGAAGAAACCAAATATCTCCAATATGCCAAATAACAAACCCAAAAACCGAGATAATAGAAACAAGGAAGTCACCATGACGCCCCCAAATGAAAAAGACACCCCAATTCAATATTATGAAGATGATGAGTTAGAAGAAATGCAAGAAGCAGATCTCAAAAAATTGATAAGAACATTAAGAAGTTCTCAAAAACAAATTCTTGAACTACAGAAATCCTTAATGGACAAGGTAGAAAATCTCTCTCGTGAAAATGAAATATTAAGGAGGAATCAAAATGAAACAAAACAACTAGTACAACAGGAAACTGGGATAGTGATGAGAAATCATAATGAAGTGAAGAATTCAATAGATCCAATGAAAAACACAATAGAGAGCCTTACAAACAGAATGGGTGAAGCAGAAGAGAGAATATCGGACTTAGAAGACAGAGAACAGGAAAGGATACAGTCAGACCAAAGAAAAGAAGAGGAAATTAGAAATCTAAAACATATTGTCAGGAATCTTCAGGATACTATTAAAAAACCCAACATTCGGGTTCTAGGAGTTCCTGAAGGCATGGAGAGGGAGAAAGGATTAGAAGGCCTTTTTAGTGAGATATTAGCAGAAAATTTCCCAGGTTTGGAGAAGGACAGAGAAATCCTAGTACAGGAAGCTCACAGAACCCCTAATAAACATGACCAAAAGAGATCCTCACCACGACACGTTGTAATTAAACTCTCCACAGTGAAACATAAAGAAAAGATCCTAAAATGTGCAAGAGAGAAACGTCAAATTACTCTCAGAGGATCTCCAATCAGACTCACAGTTGACTTCTCATCAGAAACTCTACAAGCTAGGAGGGAATGGCGAGATATAGCCCAGGTACTAAGAGAGAACAACTGCCAGCCCAGAATATTATATCCTGCAAAGCTATCATTTGTGAATGAAGGTGAAATAAAGACTTTTCATAGCAAAAAGAAATTGAAAGAATTTGTTGCCACTCGTCCAGCCCTGCAAAAGATGCTTAAAGATGTGTTACACACAGAAACACGGTCATCAATATGAAAGAAGGTAAAGGAAGGAAAGCTCACAGCAAAAGATCACAGGGAATTCAAAGCATATATTAGAACTTATCTTTGGCAAATGGCAGGGCAAAGTTACCACTTATCATTAGTCACATTGAACGTGAATGGCCTGAACTGTCCAGTTAAAAGACACCGATTGGCTGATTGGGTTAAGGAACAAAACCCATCTATTTGCTGCTTACAAGAAACGCATCTTTCCAACAAAGATCCATACAGACTGAAAGTGAAAGGCTGGAAGAAGATATACCATGCCAACAGAAATGAAAAAAGAGCGGGCGTAGCCATCTTAATATCGGACAACATAAACTTTACCACAAAAACTGTTAAGAGTGACAAAGAGGGACACTATATAATGATTAAGGGATCAATACAACAAGAAGATATAACAATTATCAATATATATGCACCTAACTACAGGACACTGGTATATCTAAAAGATTTGTTAAGGGAATTAAAGGGAGACTTAGACCCCAATACAATAGTACTGGGGGACTTCAATACTCCACTCTCAGAAAAGACAGATCAACAGGACAGAAGATCAACAAGGATACAGTAGATTTAAACGACACTATAGCCCAAATGGATCTAACATATATATACAGAACTTTCAATCCTACAGCTAAAGATTTTACATTCTTCTCAGCAGTACATGGAACCTTCTCTAGGATTGACCACATACTAGGCCATAAAGCAAGTCTCAGCAAATTCAAAAGAATTAGAATCATACCATGCAGCTTCTCAGACCATAAGGAATGAAGTTGGAAATTAGCAACTCAGGAATCCCTAGAGCATACACAAACACATGGAGAATGAACAACATGCTCCTGAATGAACAATGGGTCATAGAAGAAATTAAAAGAGAAATCAAAAATTTTCTGGAAGTAAATGAGGATAACAGCACAACATACCAAAACTTATGGGACGCAGCAAAAGCAGTGTTAAGAGGAAAGTTTATATCAATAGGTGCCTACATCAAGAAATTGGAAAGGCACCAAATAGATGAGCTTTCAATTCACCTCAAGGATCTAGAAAACCTACAGCAAACCAGACCCAAATCTGGTAGGAGAAGAGAAATAATTAAAATCAGAGAAGAAATTAACAGGATTGAATCCAAAAAAAATTACAAAAAATCAGCCAAACGAGGAGCTGGTTTTTTGAAAAAATAAACAAAATTGACACCCCATTGGCCCAACTAACTAAAAAAAGAAGAGAAAAGACCGAAATCAATAAAATCAGAGATGAAAAAGGAAATGTAACAACAGACACCACAGAAATAAAAAGAATCATCAGAAATTACTACAAGGACTTGTATGCCAGCAAACAGGGAAACCTATCAGAAATGAATAGATTCCTGGACACATGCAACCTACCTAAATTGAACCAGGAAGACATCGAAAACCTAAACAGACCCATAACTGAGACAGAAATGGAAATAGGAATAAAGACCCTCCCAAAAAAGAAAAGCCCAGGACCAGATGGATTCACTGCTGAATTCTTCCAGACATTTAAAGAAGAACTGACTCCAATTCTTCTCAAACTATTCAGAACAATCAAAAAAGAGGGAGTCCTCCCAAATTCTTTCTATGAAGCCAGCATCACCTTAATTCCTAAGCCGGAAATTGATGCAGCATTGAAACAGAATTACAGACCAATATCCCTGATGAACATAGATGCAAAAATCCTCAATAAAATTCTGGCCAATAGAATGCAACAACACATCAGAAAGATCATCCACCCAGACCAAGTGGGATTTATCCCTGGTATGCAGGGATGGTTTAATGTGCACAAAACAATCAATGTGATACACCACATTAACAGACTGCAGAAGAAAAACCATATGATTATCTCAATAGATGCCGAGAAAGCATTTGATAAAATACAACACCCGTTCATGATGAAAACTCTAAACAAACTGGGTTTGGAAGGAACATTCTTCAATACAATGAAAGCAATCTATGAAAAACCCACAGACAACATCCTATTGAATGGGGAAAAGTTGGAAGCATTTCCACTGAGATCTGGTACCAGACAGGGATGCCCACTCTCACCACTGCTATTCAATATAGTTCTGGAGGTTCTAGCCAGAGCTATTAGGCAAGAAAAAGAAATTAAAGGGATACAAATTGGGAAGGAAGAACTCAAACTATCCCTCTTTGCAGATGACATGATTCTTTATTTAGGGGACCCAAAGAACTCTACTAAGAGACTATTGGAACTCATAGAAGAGTTTGGCAAAGTAGCAGGGTATAAAATCAATGCACAAAAATCAACAGCCTTTGTATACACAGACAATGCCATGGCTGAGGAAGAACTTCTAAGATCAATCCCATTCACAATAGCTACAAAAACAATCAAATACCTTGGAATAAACTTAACCAAGGACGTTAAAGATCTCTACAATGAAAATTACAAAACCTTAAAGAAAGAAATAGAAGAGGATACCAAGAAATGGAAAAATCTTCCATGCTCATGGATTGGAAGAATCAATATCATCAAAATGTCCATTCTCCCAAAAGCAATTTATAGATTCAATGTGATACCAATCAAGATACCGAAGACCTTCTTCTCAGATCTGGAAAAATTGGTGCTGAAATTTATATGGAGGCACAAGAGACCTCGAATAGCTAAAGCAATCTTGTACAACAAAAACAAAGCCGGAGGCATCACAATACCAGATTTCAGGACATACTACAGGGCAGTTGTAATCAAAACAGCATGGTACTGGTACAGAAACAGATGGATAGACCAATGGAACAGAATTGAAACACCAGAAATCAACCCAAACATCTACAGCCAACTTATATTTGATCAAGGATCTAAAACCAATTCCTGGAGCAAAGACGGTCTATTCAATAAATGGTGCTGGGAAAACTGGATTTCCATGTGCAGCAGCATGAAGCAAGACCCCTACCTTACACCTTACACAAAAATCCACTCAACATGGATTAAAGACCTAAATCTACGACCTGACACCATCAAGTTATTAGAGAACATTGGAGAAACCCTTCAAGATATTGGCACAGGCAAAGAATTTCTGGAAAAGACCCGGGAGGCACAGGCAGTCAAAGCCAAAATCAACTATTGGGGTTGCCTCAAATTGAGAAGTTTCTGTACTGCAAAAGAAACAGTCAGGAGAGTGAAGAGACAACCGACAGAATGGGAAAAAAATATTTGCAAACTATGCAACAGATAAAGGGTTAATAACCAGAATCTACAAAGAGATCAAGAAACTCCACAAAAACAAAACAAACAACCCAATTAAGAGATGGGCCAAGGACCTCAATAGACATTTTTCAAAAGAGGACATCCAAATGGCCAACAGGCACATGAAAAAATGTTCAAGGTCATTAGCAATCAGGGAAATGCAAATCAAAACCACATGAGGTTTCACCTCACCCCGGTTAGAATGGCTCACATACAGAAATCTACCAACAACAGATGCTGGCGAGGATGTGGGGAAAAAGGGACACTAACCCACTGTTGGTGGGAATGCAAACTGGTCAAGCCACTATGGAAGTCAGACTGGAGATTCCTCAGAAACCTGAAGATAACCCTACCATTCGACCCAGCCATCCCACTCCTTGGAATTTACCCAAAGGAAATGAAATTGGCAAACAAAAAAGCGGTCTGCAGCCTAATGTTTATTGCAGCTCAATTCACAATAGCTAAGACCTGGAACCAACCTAAATGCCCATCAATGGTAGACTGGATAAAGAAATTATGGGATATGTACCCTTTAGAATACTATACCGCAGTAAGAAACAATGAAATCCAGTCATTTGCAACAAAATGGAGGAATCTGGAACACATCATACTGAGTGAAATAAGCCAGTCCCAAAGGGACAAATACCATATGTTCGCCCTGATCGGTGACAACTGACTGAACACCGAAAAGGAAACCTGTTGAAGTGAAATCGACACTATGAGAAACGGTGACTTGATCAGCATAGCCCTGACTGTTAATGAACAACTTAATACATTATCCCTCTTAGTAGTTTTTTTTTTTGTCTGTTCTACTTAATATGACTGGTTTAATTCTGTAATTTATACACAGTTATTCTTAAGTGTTGAAATTTAACTGAAATGTGATTCCCATTAAACATAAGAGTGGGAATAAGAGAGGGAAGAGATGTACAATTTGGGACATGCTCAAGCTGACTTGCCCCAAATGGTAGAGTTAGAAACATACCAGGGGACTCCAATTTAATCCCATCAAGGTGGCATGTACCAATGCCATCTCACTAGTCCCAGTGATCAATTTCAGTTTACAATTGATCATAATGAAAGGACTAAGAGTCAAAGGGAGCACATAAACAAGTCTAGTACCTGCTAACACTAACCGATAGAATCAATAAAGGGGAGAGTGATCCAACATGGGAAGCGAGATACTCAGCAGACTCATAGAATGGCGGATGTCCTAAACAGCACTCTGGCCTCAGAATCAGCCCTAAAGGCATTCGGATCTGGCTGAAAAGCCCATGAGAGTATTTCAGGCATGGAAAGCCAAGACACTCTGGCAAAAAAAAAAAAAAAAAAAAACTAAATGAAAGATCTCTGTGAGTGAGATCCTAGTGGAAAGAACAGGTCTTCAAAGAAGGAGGTACCTTTCTCTGAAGGGAGGAGAGAACTTCTACTTTGACTATGACCTTGTCTGAACAAGATAAGAGTCGGAGAACTCAAGGGGCTTCCATAGCCTTGGAAACTCATGACTGGTGCATAGGGAGATTACTGATGCCATAAACAGGAGTGTCAATTTGTAAAGTCAACAACAGGAGTCACTGTGCACTTACTCCTCATGTAGGATCTCTGTCCTTAATGTGCTGTACATTGAGGCTTAATGCTATAACGAGTACTCAAACAGTATATTTCACTTTGTGTTTCTATGGGGGTGCAAACTGTTGAAATCTTTACTTAATGTATACTAAACTGATCTTCTGTTAAAAAAAAAAGAAAAAGAAAAAGAAAGAAATTATCAATTCCCAACTTGACTCTCACTGGGATTAAACATGACAATAGGTCTGATCTGATTTCATCATCATTTAAAAAATCATCTATTATTTTTCACTTTATGTTTCTATGGGGAGCAAACTGTTGAAATCTTTACTTAATGTATGCTAAACTGATCTTCTGTATATAAAGAGAATCGAAAATGAATCTTGATGTGAATGGAAGGGGAGAGGGAGTAGGAAAGGGGAGGGTTGTGGGTGGGAGGGACGTTATGGGGGGGAAGCCATTGTAATCCATAAGCCGTACTTTGGAAATTTATATTCATTAAATAAAAGTTAAAAAAAAAAGTCAAAGTTAAAAAAGAGAGGGAGAGACAGAGACAGATGGGGGGAGAAGGAGGGGGAGAGAGAGAAAGAGAGAGAGGAGAGACAGACAGAAACAGAGAGAGATCTTGCATCTTCTGTCTCACTCCAGAAATGACCATAATGGCTAGGTTTGGGTCAGACCAAAGCCAGGAAGCTGGAGCTTCTCTAGGGTCTCCCATGAGAGTGCAGGGGCCATCCTCTGCTGCTTTCCCAGGCACATTAGCGGGAAGCTGGATCAGAAGTGAAGCAACTGGGACATGAACTGGTGTCCATAAGGGTTTCTCACTCTGCAGACTTAACCTGCTGTGCCACAGCATGGCCCCTACAATCATTTTTAAAAATGACTGATTGTACAGTAAAATTAAACATACATATACCATTTAACATGGCTATTCCACTTTCATGTATATGCTTCCTAAGAAAAAATAATTCCTTTATATTCACAAAATAATATGCACAAGAATGTTCATAGCTCCTTCATTTACAATAAATAAAAGCTGAACTGAAGATGTCTACCAAAAAAGAATGGCAAAAAGAAAGAACAACATGAATTGAAGCTCATGAACAATATTAAGCAGAAGATTCAAGACACAGAGGAATATATAATGTAGCATTGTACTACAGCCATGCACCACTTTTTTGATGTTTTGGAGATTGATGGACCATATACATGATGGTGGTCTCATAAGATCATATCACCTCGTGATGTTGCAACTGTCTAAGTTTGTGTAAATATGCCCTATGATGCTTGTGCAATAAGGAACATGTCTTACAAAGCATTTCTTGAATATGATCCAACATGGAAATTGGATACACAGCAGACTCATAGAATGGCAAATGCTCTAAATAGCACTCTGGCCTCAGAATCAGCCCTTAAGTCATTCAGATCTGGCTAAAAAGCCCATGAGAGTTTCTCAGGCATGGAAAGCCAAGACACTGTGGCAAAAAATGACCTAAATGAAAGATCTCTGTGATTGAGATCCCAGTGGAAAGAACGGGTCATCAAAGAAGGAGGTACCTTTCTGTGAAGGGAGGAAAGAACTTCCACTTTGAATATGGCCATGTCTTAATAAGATCAGAGTTTGTGAACTCAAAAGGCATCCATACCTTGGCAGCTCATGACCAGAGCCTCAGGTGATCACTGACATCATAAATAAGAGAAATTACAGTGTCAGTTGTTAAATCAACAACAGGAGTCACTGTGCACTTACTCCCCCTGTAGGATCTCTGTCCTTAATGTGTTGTACTATGCAAATTAATGGTAAAACTAGTCTTGAAACAGTACTTTATACATTGTATGTCTGTGTGGGTGCAAACTGTTGAAATCTTTGCTTAGTATGTACTAAGCAGATATTATGTATATAAAGATAATTAAAAATGAATCTTAATGAAAAATGGAATGGGAAAGGGAGTAGGAGATGGTTTGTGGGTGGGAGGGAGGTTATGGGGGGGGGAAGCTGCTATAATCCAAAAGTTGTATTTTTGAAATTTATATTTATTAAATAAAAGTTTTCTTTAAAAAAAAGCATTTCTTGGAATGGATCCTCAGCACTAAGCAACACATGACTGTATATGGAAAATCAGGAACAGGCAAGACCGATCTCAGTGACAGAACTCTAAACAGTGGTAATCTAACAGTCTAACAGTGAGATTTGATCCCAACCTAAGGAAGTTGTTGGGCTGCTGAAACTGAAGTACATCTTCAATGTAGGTGGTGGTAGATGAGAATTTCTCAGTCTACTTTGCTTCAGTAGAGGATTTGCAAATAAAGCAATAAATATCAATCTTGTTGCATTTTCCAAAAAGTTAACACAGCCTCTTTACTTGATGAAGAAAAACAATGTTACCTATGGTTTCTCAGCCTTTTGTCTAAGATCAAGCGTAGACTTACCTACCCCTTCTCCCAATATCTTCCATATCCTTTTCCAGTTCCTTACATCCCCAAGGGTAATTGCTTTCCTGACTTTTGACACTGTATATTATGTTTGCCTTTTTGAACCTTTGAAATTGAATTTCTTACAGTTGTGATTTGTTTATTCCCATTGGTTTTCAGTAATTATTAGATAGGATATTTGAGCTTTTTCCTATACACAATATATAGTTCTTCTTTGGACAGTCTTGTACATATTTAGTGACTATAAATATGTATTTTCAGTTTATTTGCTTAAATGGAATATCTGGATCTATCAAGATGTTTTAGTTCCTCCATGGTGAAGAATAATTTCCCATCCAAAGTAAATTTCTTTTAGTCCTTAATGGTCATTAAGAGTTATCATTTCTGAAACTCAAATTTACTTGTTCATAATCACATATTTCTGCATTTTTGGCCTTCTTTTTACTCAACTGTCCTTGATGCTCACTTTTTTATTTTTCTTCTTTCCCAGTAAGAGTGTAGGTTACCAGAGAAAGAATTAGGAATCAGGGAAAGTGGGGACTGAGCCATAGAAGAAGGGAGAACAAATAGAAGGTCGGTGTTTTGGGGCTGGACCACCATTTCCTGAAAACTGCTCAGTGTTTCAGGATGTTTTTAAAGAGGCTATCCACACTCACTGTAGCTTAAAAATGTCTATGATAGGAGAGGAGCATGAAAGAGAATTTGCCCATTGACTCTCAACTTCCATTGACCCAAATTCCCCCAACTTCTGGTTGCATGTGTATAAATGCCAAGTGAATTCTTTGTGACATTGAGGAAGTGTTTTAAAATCAGATAAAGGTACATGGCATGATGTAATGTAGAAACTCTTAGGCAAACACATGGGCACCAGGAGGAATAGAGAGGAGTCTGCAAGCTAGGCTGCAGGTCTGTAGGGGTGTCCACACAACCATAGCTGTCTAGATGCACAACCATGGGAATAGCGTAAGATGTCACTTGGTCCCACTCTGGTCTAAAAACAAAACAAATGTGTGAATCTGGAGATTCACATAAATAAGAATTCTTTTTAAAATCATTTTTTGTTTTCTAATGACATCCATGTCTCTCCTACAATAAAAATGCTGTCATTTCTTCCTAGGATGAAGAAGTGAAAAATCTAGTTTATCAGGGTTGTGGAAAGTGGACATCATCACTGGACTGGATACCAGTCTCAGAATGAACCAGATCTTCAACCCCAAAAGATTTTAACCTATAGTTGCCTTGCTCTTGTCAGACTGTGCTTGTCACAATTACCAACTTATATAGTTTTCACTTGAATCCTAGTGCCAAGACATAGTACAGTTAATCCCCAGCATACAAGTTAGCTCTCCTGTCTCTATTGTATAGCAGCAACCCTGGCTCCTTCACCATACTCATTGGTGATTATGCCCACAGGAATTTTCTTCTTTACTTAAGGAGAATTAAGATGCTAGCTGCAATCTCTCATTTAATGTAACCTAAAACTTATATTGTTTTGGGAAAAGTTTTCTTTAGAGTTTGTGGTTTAGTGTATAATCATACATCCCAAAGAATAACTTGCCAACTCCACAGGGGAATGTATGTAAGGATTCCAGTAAGAAAGCATCATTGACCTCTCAGAAGTGTAGTAAGACAAGTAAAATCAATCTTTCATCAAGTATACAGCTTGTCTCTGCTTCTAGCAGGCTGAGCATCCAGTAGGGACAGTGGTTGGATCTTTGAAGAGAGAGGGTCATATTGTCAGGTGTGACAACCACACATCTAAAAATAATTTTTTTTTGACAGGCAGAGTAGACAGTGAGAGAGAGAGACAGAGAGAAAGGTCTTCCTTTTGCCGTTGGTTCACCTTCCAATGGCCGCCACGACTGGCACACTGCGGCCGGCGCACCGCGCTGATCTGATGGCAGGAGCCAGGTACTTATCCTGGTCTCCCATGGGGTGCAGGGCCCAAGCACCTGGGCCATCCTCCACTGCACTCCCTGGCCACAGCAGAGAACTGGTCTGGAAGAGGGGCAACCGGGACAGAATCCGGCACCCCAACCGGGACTAGAACCCAGTGTGCCAGCGCCGCAAAGCGGAGGATTAGCCTAGTGAGCTGGGGCACAGGCCACACATCTAAAATTTGATCATAAAAAGTAAAAGATAGCCTCATCATTGTGTCAATAATTTAGGACTGACAACTCAATCATGTGTCATATCTATGTATAGTTTACAGCATTGACTCTCTCCTTCAGGTTTGACCCATGGGTTCTGCACGTGTGGGCACTGTGTAGTTTCCACAGCCTCTCATGCCTGCAACAGAAAACACTGGACATTCTATTTCTTACCCCTATGCTTTTATTTCAGCTACGCTATATCAGAAACCTTGTGCTTATTTGAAACCTATTTGAAGGAGAAATTGTCAAGCTAAGTCCCAGGTTTACAGTGTTACAGGAACAGTGTGTGTTGGTGCTAAGATATTTTCTCCTCTAAATACAGATCAAGTGTTTATATCACGGTGACATAAAACTCAATCTGCTGTCCCCATTTTCTGGTGTTGTAAGTAGCTTCTTACCCTGCTTATTGTGTAAGAGAGTCTTAAAAACATAATAAAAGGCAGAATGTATGGTACACTAAAATTGGGACTGACTTTCAACAGTGTGCTTTGGTGTGGCATACTGCCAGTGAGTATGATGGGTCAGGCTGTCCTCTGATAAAATTTCAGAAGATGCAAACAAAGTAAAGAAGCAGATTTCAAAGATACCATGGCTGAGTGAAAGGCAGAGAGGTAAGAAATAGAATGCATCATATTGGAAGCATTAACCAACTCATTGTCTCAATATATAATTTAGACACACAGTTCTGAGGAACTTGTATAGAAAACCTGGAAATTTCTTTGAGATTTAGTAGACAAAGAGGGCTGTAGGGGGTTTCTAAGGAGAGGATCAGCAAATAAGAGCTGGACTACTGGGGAAAAAAAGAAAGGTTGATAATAGCACTTTGGAGGCAAAATTTAAAATTAGGAGACTCAATGACTTTAGCCATAGTTGAGCATAATGAGGCTTGAATTTCACCAACATCAGTGCTAATGAGGAGAAAAGAAAACTGAAGGAAGGAACTACTTGGTATTGACTAGGTGGTGGCAAGGAGGAAGACTATGTCTAAGATGACTTGAGCTGTTGATCTTAAATTGTTAACATAGGAGTGAGGCTATTTTTAAATTTTGATGATTGAGTTTTAGGTCCATGGATATAAGAGTGCAGAGATTTGAAGACAATAAAGATGGGTATGTATACATGCATAGATTTAAGTGTGTGCATATGTACGTATATACACAGAAAGCTGATGTGGAAAGCAAGGAAGCACACTCCAAGGAAGAACTTGCTGTTTAGCAGTAAAGCTGGTGTTCTGAATTTAACTTTCTGTTAACTTGCCTTGAGATTTTCCTGAGCATCAGAAAAATCCTTCAACTGAGGTCACATCCATTTGGAATCACGTAAATCCAGTGGCTGAGTAAGACAAAAGTGTAAAGTTCGGGCACAGTGGTCTTTTCACAATGTGCCAGTGAACAGCATTTACTTCAGAGCTCCCTGCCAGTTCAACTTCTTTTTCTGCCCAGTTCTACTTATTCATGCTTTATACACATGTGGGTCCCTAATAATCACACTACACCAAACTATATAAGTATTTGCTCATGAAGACACAAACAGTAGCAATCTTTTTTTTATTCTTTTAGATGCCAACAACGTATTATTTAAAACCAGTTAAATGGCTGAACCATTATCTCATACAATGAATCAGGGTAGCTGCAAAAGGGATTTAAGTAAATTCATGATATCATTTTAGTTTCAAGTTCTTTTCATCTTTCTATCCCTCGTCCCAAACACATTATCTTCTGTCTCCTCATAATCAAAGATAGCTGTTAGAAATCCAGGTGGCAAATCCTCACCACCAATTCTAAGACAGAATGACAGTTTCTTTTCACATTAACTTTTTTTTGACAAGCAGAGTGTACAGTGAGAGAGAGAGAGACAGAGAGAAAGGTCTTCCTTTTGCCATTGGTTCACTCTCCAATGGCCGGCGCACCACGCTGATCCGAAGCCAGGAGCCAGGTGCTTCTCCTGGTCTCCCATGCAGGTGCAGGGCCCAAGCACTTGGGCTGTCCTCCACTGCACTCCTGGGCCACAGCAGAGAGCTGGCCTGGAAGAGGGGCAACTGGGACAGAATCCGGGGCCCCGACCGGGACTAGAACCCAGTGTGCCGGCGCCGGAGGTGGAGGATTGAACCACGGCATTGGCCATCTTTTCACATTAATTTGAAAAATTATTTGAAATGCAGAGGGGGGGGGGGGAGAGAGATATCTTCCATCTACTGGCTTTTACCCCAAATACCCATATTCAGGAGCCCAGAACTTAATTCAGTGTCCCATGTGGTTGGCAGGCACCCAAGCACTTGGGTCATCATCACCTGCTACTTCCTAGGGTGTGCATTAGCAAGAAGCTGGGCTGGTAGCAGAGCTGAAACTGAAATCCAAGTACTGTGATATGGGATCTGAGCATCCCGAGCAGTCAGTGTTTTAGCTCATGCACCAAGTGCCCATCCCAACATTTGCTCTAATCATAGAAAGAACATTTTCCAGTTTCCAGTGGCCTTAGCTGAGTCAATTTCTCATCATTTATAAAGCCGCTGGGGATAGCAGTTTCTAGGATGTTTAGCTCCTTTGGAAGGCAATCTGCTTTCAAAGATAAATTGGGAGAAAAAATGTTTCTTCCATAAATAACCATGATTATCTGCCACAAACGGTTCTTACTTTGTTTCCACACATGTAATATGGAAGAAAAATCATATTTCAGTATTTCCTTTAAACTAGTTTGCATTAGAGGGTAAACCCCATATCTCTGTGCATGGGAGAAAATTGTTTCATTGTCCATAATCTCAATTCCCTATGTTACAGGGTTTCTGTGATAGTGTTGGATGCCAAAGCATCAAAGAAAATGCAGTCAACAGCCAACATTTCCACTGAGGCACCCTTGTGGTGAGGAACACAATACCTTCAGCTGGATGCTTTTGGTGCTTCCCTTGAAGCCTGGGGATCACCAGGAAGGCTGGAAGTTTGATGTCACGGGTACTACGTCCCTGGGATGTGCCTTTTCCCTACACCATCCTCTTCAAAGTCTTGCCACTGCTCTGTTCTGCTGATTCCAAGTAATCCCTGCACCCTGGTATATTTGAGACCTACTGATCTCTTGTCTCTCTCCTTTTTTAACCCGTCTCTCATGTTAATATCCAATCTCTTCTCTCCTCCTCAAGGAGAACAATCTTCTCATTGAGTTTCAGCTTGGACTTTATGGTTTGTACAAGTCTCCAGACAAGGAACCTCTTAGGGTTTGATTACTGCTCCAAATTAAGAGAAGGGAAAACACAGAGATCAAAACACAAAAGAACAAAGAGACATCCTGGTCCCCACCCCTTGAGCTGCCAGAATTAGCAAATTAAAATACAGGAAGCCAAGTTAAATTTGAATTGCTAATAACAATGAACAATTTTTCAGCATACATATGTTGCATGAGTATCGGACAAATTAATTTGGTATCATGTACTTTATCAGCAACTTCAAATGTCCCTTTCTGATTTGCCCTTTTTTTAAAAAAATATTTTGACACATATAATTGTTCATTTTGGTTTGAAGCTTGGAAGAGAAGTTGCTATTGAAACTACAGATTTTAGAGGCTCATAGACTTGAATCGAAGCTATGTTGAGAAGATGTATACTCCAAGACTTAGGAAGTTCAGACAGAAAGAAAGAAACACTCTTCCTATTCTCCATGATGTCTGCAATAGGGCTAGAAATGTAGAAGATGTCAATAAACTTGCATGGAATAAAATAGTCAAAAAATAATCAAATTGGAATGTGAGAAAGTTACTAAATTATGTCAGTTTCCTTTAACAGTTTAGTTTTTCTGCTGAAGCAATGTATTCTTTTCTTGCCATCTTCATCATCTCTTTAGTAGATTGTATCACAGAGAAATATGCAGTAATTACTGTGATACCTTTTATGAACTCTTAAGAAAAGAGTGGTTTTGAGGCCTGCGCTGTGGCGTAGTGGGTAAAGCCACTGCCTGCAGTGCTGGCATCCCATATGGGCACCGGTTCCAGTGCTGGCTGCTCCACTTCCCATCCAGCTCTCTGCTATGGCCTGGGAAAGCAGTAGAAGATGGCCCAAGTCCTTGGGCCCCTGCACCCACTTAGGAAACCTGGAAGAAGCTCCTGGCTCCTGGCTTCGGATTGGCGCAGCTTCGGCCTTTGCAGCCAACTGGAGAATGAACCAGCAGATGGAAGACCTCCTTCTCTCTCTGCCTCTCATTCTCTCTCTCTGACTTTGAAATAAATAAATAAATCTTTTTAAAAAAAAGAAAAGAGAGGTTTTATATTATCCTTTTCATGGTTATTCAACTTGTCCATTTATGTGATTCAGACATCATGGTGGTAAAACTTACATCTATAAATGAATAATTAGAAAATTAATTTGAGGAATCAATGCTTATTTCCAGATACAGATTGAGTGTCTTTTATCTGAAATGTTTGGAACCAGAAATGTTTCAGATTTTGGAATAGTTACATATAATAATGATTTATCTGGGGGATGGGTCCTGAGTCTACACACGCTACTTTTTTATGATTCACATGCAGACTGAAAGCTATCTTACACAACATTTTAAATAATTTTGCATGTGAAACAGAGGATCATGATGTGGAATTTTCCATACATAGTGTCACGTCAGCAGTTGCAAAGTTTTGGATGATGCAGCATTTAGAACTTCAGGTTTTTAGATTAGAGATGATTACCTTGGACCCACACTTGAGGCATGGTATCACAATAGCCTTAAGCCTCAGTTTCAAAATCTGCACCATGGAGGTGCTGTTTGATATTTTCTTATGAATAATTTCAGTTTATCACAACTCTTTACATGGGGCTTCTTGGGCAGATTCAGAGCTGTTCTCTAGACACCAATATTAGGTGCCCTACAACCTCAGCATCTAGAAAGTGTAATTCTAATTTTACTGGTCCGATATGCTATGGATGTAAACATACAACTGGCTTGTTCCCATGGGATAATCAACACTATGGACTACCTCCTAGAGAGAGGTGGGGAAGGATACTCACACCACAAGCGGGGAAGTAGAGCCCAGCCGGCCAGGAGATGGCATTGCTGAGAGTGATAGGCTCCACAGCTGCGGCGTCCGTTGCCAGGGAAACATCAGTATTCTGCAGAGCACTCCGAAAGCCCAGCCTTTGAGCCTTCCCGCACACCTGTGAGGCTCCCTCCACAGGGCTATCCTCAGATGCCAGGCTTGCGAGGTGCAGTTTAGTATCACCTTCACTTGTACCATTTCCAGGAAAAGAGAATATCTTGCATCTAAATTGCTAGCAGACATTATTCTGAAATGAAGCAGCAGGAAGCTTGCTTGGCTCAGAAAGGCCATGCAGTAACTTCAGGGGTGATCATTATTCCATCTGTTGATGTGATTATGGAAATTCTGGCCGAACCTGTGAATCTTGTGCACTGTGCTGTCCCTCCCCTCCCCAAAGGATGGAGGGCTGCCAGCTATGCAAAGCGCTGGAACTAGATGAAAGTTATCCAGTGACTTTGAAGTCCTGTTGAGGAGTTCTTAACCCTTTTTAAATGCAGGTAGTGTGAGTACATTTATGCATAGTTATTCAGCCTTACAAAACTTTTTAGGGTTTCTCAACTGCGATTTTTTTTAAGCTGCCCTCTGAACTTTGTTGCATGACACACACAGAAGCTGATAAAAAAAATAAAATGAAAAGCAGGAGAAGGTTTAATTGAAAAAAAAAATTGGACATTATGTGTACCTGGCAACTGGAGAAATAGGAATATGATAAGGTCTTCAAAAGCTCATGGAAACTATGTATCATAAAATAACTAAAATAACTGCATGGATTTCAGAAAAGTTGCACCCAAATAAACTTATCCTTTAATTTTTCTATAAACTTCAGTGTAAAAGATTTATTTATCTGAAAGTCATAGTGACAGAGAGGGAAGGATGGAGAGAGACAGAGACAGAGAGATCTTCCATCCGCTGATTCATTGTCCCAAGTGACCACACCAGTCAGAGTTGAGCCAGGCCCATGCCAGGAGCTTCATCTGGGTCTCCTGCATGAGTGGCAGGGGCCCAAGCACTTGGGCTTCTACCACTGCTTTTCTCAGGCCATTAACAGGGAACTGGATCGGAATTGGAGCATCTGGGACTCGAACTGGTGCTCATCTTGTATGTCAGCATTGCATACAGGATCTTTACCTGCTATGCCATAATGCCAGCTGCTTCATAAACTATCTGAAGTTCCTTCCTATGTGAGGGGAACAACATCCATGTGACACAGCCAAAACCTTAAGTAACTCTTTCTCTTACAATGTATATTTCTCAAGGAGCATTTTTAAAAAGTCAATATCCTATGGATGTTTCCCACTCTCAGAAGTCTTGGCATCACAAAGATCCTGCCTGAGTTTCTAAGATGCTCCTATTGGATGATTTGGCTGTCTTAGGATATGTTCCTCTGCCACCTGTGTGTTTCAGAGAGTGGTAAAATCACTTTCTACAAATAACCTGGTGAGCAAATTCATGTGCTCCTTCGGACAGTGTGTCATTCCTGTGATTCAGCTTCCCCAGGGAGCCAGGAGATCTGACTGGCTGTTGTCAGAGAGGACAATGAACCCTCTGGGCATCAGAAGTTGTTGCAATATCTTTGAATGTGAAGTGACTCATGTCAGCCTTGGAGACAGTCTTGAGCAGACTCATCCATGTTATGGCCTGTTGAAGCTATTTATTAACTAAAAGTTTCTCCTTCACTTCTCAGTTAGAATCTTTCTCCTATTTCCACAGGGGAGAAAGCCTAGGGACAAAAGTTGGCCCCAGGGTAGCTGATAATGTGCCCAGGTAGCTTTCCTGTGCATGCTATGGGCCAGATGGCACCAGGTTTTAGAGAGCGTATAGCCACAGCGGAAGGTGTTTCATGCAGTATGTCTGATTCCAAATGGGAAGGAGGCAAGTTGTATTTGATCTCTTTTAACCAAACCAAGACTTTTGTGTGTGTGGTTTTACTATGAGAAGTCTAGTCCCAATCCAGGTTTAAGGAATTAAAACGACCTCATTAACCCAGGTCTTAAATGGTATCAGGTTTACAGAAGAGTTCATTTTGAGGCAAGTAAACTTGTTATTTTAAATTAAAATTTGGAGTAGTCATGGAATCCATATCAATAATAATTTTGAATGCCAAATGCATTTTCCATGACACAAAATATCATTGTGATCTGAAAATGTGGATGGTATTGTTGAACCTTTAATAAATTTAGGAAAGTGCTCTTATCTAACTAGTAAACCAGTCCTTAAAATGGCTTCCTATTTCTTAAAGATTTGCTCCCAAACATCACAGAATGACTTCCAGTTGGGCCTGGATGCCGGATGCAACGGGTAGGCTACTGGTCCGAGATTGATATGGTGGCGACACTAACCCTTTCTAGATGACCAGTTTCCTAAGAATTTTCTCTTCTCTCTTTATTTATGAGTCCTAATGGTCTCAAAGCTGTAAGACTGGACTACATTCCTGTGGGATTCCTCACGTTGTTTCAGGTAAATAGCTTTAGTGAACTAGAGCAGGGCTGGTCTTATAAGTAACACAACTTGCATTATTGGAAAGGGTATTTTATGTTTTGGGCAAACATTAATTGAGACTTGCCTATTTGGGACCATTATTCTAGTCACCTTGGAAATTGCCATAAAAGCAACAAGGGCTGATGCTGTGGTGCAGCAGATTAAAGCCACAGCCTGCAGTGCCAGCATCCCATATGGTCACCCGTTCAAATCCTAGCTACTCCATTTCCAATCCAGATCCGTGATAATGTACCCAAGAAAGCAGCAGAGGATGGCCCAAGTGCTTGGACCCCTGCACCCATGCAGCAGACCCAAAAGAAGCCCCTAGCTCCTGGCTTCAGCCTAGCCCAGTCCTGGCTGTTGTGGCCATTTGGCAAGTAAACCAACAGATGGAATTAACTCTCCCTTTCTCTCTTTAACTCTGACTTTGAAATAAATAAGTAAACCTTTTAGAAAAAAAAAAAAAAAAACATCGCTACTTGAAGAAAATATCAAAAAGGTAAAATTTATAGTTTGTGAGAAGTAATTATTACAATACTGAAAGATACACTGAAGATGTGAGAGAGGCTTAACATTGGAGGAAAAGAAACTGTAGTTATAAGTAGGATGATTATGAAATGCTTTATGTATTAAAGTAAAATTTTTGACCAAAACCTCACAATAGATGAAAAAGAAAACTTTCCAAATAGCAAAAGGAAGAGCATTTCATGTAGGAAAGAACAAATACAAATGTAAATGTTCTGAATCAGGAGCATATCCCACAAGTTTGAGTTCCAACAAAGATGTTCATGTTGTCAGAATCAACTGAGCCAGAGGGGAGTGGGGTGCAGTGTTAAAGAAGATATCATGAAAGTAGAGCAGCCCTTTTAGGCAACTGGAAAACATTTGGATTTTGCTCTGAGAGAGATGGGTGGTCATGGGTATGGTCTGTCTTAAATGTTTATTGGAGGCCGGCGCCGCGGCTCACTAGGCTAATCCTCCGCCTAGCGGCGCCGGCACACCGGGTTCTAGTCCCGGTTGGGGCGCCGGATTCTGTCCCGGTTGCCCCTCTTCCAGGCCAGCCCTCTGCTGTGGCCAGGGAGTGCAGTGGAGGATGGCCCAGGTGCTTGGGCCCTGCACCCCATGGGAGACCAGGAAAAGCACCTGGCTCCTGGCTCCTGCCATCGGATCAGCGCGGTGCGCCGGCCGCAGCGCGCCGGCCGCGGCGGCCATTGGAGGGTGAACCAACGGCAAAGGAAGACCTTTCTCTCTGTCTCTCTCTCTCACTGTCCACTCTGCCTGTCAAAAAAAAATAAAAAAATAAAAAAAAATAAAAAATAAAAAAAAAATGTTTATTGGAGCACTCCAGCTGCTGGGATAAAAATAGACTACAGACGGGCAAAGATGGGATCTGGTGAGAACAACTGGAAAGCTCCAACTACAGCAAATCAAGTAAGATGATGTCTGCCACTTGGCCCAGGGTGGTGGCAGTGTTGCTGTATTTTATGACTTGATGAGAAACAGGATACAAGGGGCTGTCGTCATGGCTTAGTGGCACAGCTGGTTAAGCTGCCATCTGCAATGCCAGCACCCTATACTGACAACAGTTCCACTCCTAGCTGCTCCACTTCCAATCCAGCTCCCTGCAGATTAGCCTGGACAAGCAGCAGAAGATGGCCCAACTGCTGGGGCTCCTTCCACTCACATGGGTGACCCAGATGAAGTTTTTGACTCCTGGCTTCCTCCTGGCCCAGCACTAGATGTTTTGACCATTTGGGGAGTGAACCAGCGGATGGGAAGATCTTTCTCTCTGTCTTTTCTTCTCTCTCTGTAACACTAACTTTAAAATACATAAATAAATCTTAAAAAAAAAAAGATACAGGAAATGAAAGAGAGAGAGAGAGTCATCAAAGATAACTCCTAGGTTTCGGTCTGAGCATTTGGAAATATAGAGTTAACATTTATTGAGATGGGGAAGAATGCAAGCTATTGAACTTCTACAAACCTGTGCCTTGGTCTTGGCCTTGCCCCCTGCTCTATTGTGGTTCACTCCAAGAAATAATCCTTCATTTTACTCCATTTCTCTAATTCCCAGCCGTTTTCAGTTTTGAAAAACCTAAGGTCTCCAATATTAAAAAGCCTTCAGTACTGTAAAGCCTTCTAACTCAGAACCTGGACTACCCATTTTCTTTTTAATCAACATGGTTACTTGACAACAATTCTCAAATAGAATAAGAGTATGTGCGTTCATGTGTGTCTATGGTTGTTTAAACATTATGCTGTCTTAAAGAGTTGCTCAGAACTTCACTTTGCCACCGGCAGAGGCATGTTGAGTGCTTGACTCATTTATGCAGATAACTTTAACTACACCATTGTTTCCATCCTGTACACTTGTTTATTTTAGGCCTCATGACAGATGAGCTCACCCGGACCTTAAAATACAGAATTTAAGATTGTGTCAGACTATAATTTTATGCTAACTTTGTTTATTCCCCCTCTTCAATTACTGAAGTTACCACCCTCAACTCTGGAAAATAACTAGAGACAATGTTTGTTTGCGAGCAAATTAGAAGCTGACGTCCCTGTTCTCCCTGAGTGTGACTACGTGTATGCAATTTAATTATGTTGGAACTGTGCATTGTGGTGTCTAAATTCACTTTCCTTTATTCTCTGAGATTTGTTTCATGCTTGGGAAAAGCAAGGGAAAGTTGTAAATGTCTTCTAAAGTGGAAAATTTCAAACCCAAGCTACAGAGAGACAATGCGCATCCATAATATTTACAAAGCATAATACTGTCTGCTGTCCTCCCAGGAGGGCTTCGAGTAGGCAGAAGGGAAGGTGCGAGCTGTTGTCTTTAATTGGGTGGCAAGGGTGGATGTTCCGAGGCCTCTATCTTTGGACAATGCAGTAAACCATGATTATGAGTGTGGCTGGGAAAACATTTGAAGTGGGGAAGAAGGTAGAACGGAGGACCGGGATCATCTACTTTATGGACTCTGTGGGTTTTATTCTCAGCATCTGTGAATCTGTATTCCTTTATAAACAGAACAAAGTGGTCAATTTTCACAGAGGTTGTGCTAGCACAATGGTACCAAGGGCTTAGTTTGGGAACAAAGTCACTAAAAATAACTACATACAAAGAATTCAGTCATAAATAATGTGCCACAAAGGAGCCAAAGAACTCCAAGGCTGATTTACGGCGGTGTATCTAAAAATCTGCTTCCCACTCCTGGCCCTGTGTGTGACCAATCCCAAGGAACTCCTCCAAGTCCCCTCTCCTTTTCTCTTCGTTCCCCCTCCTCATCTCTGTCCCCCCTTATCTCACCATTTCTTCCCCCAAAGCTGCTCATTTGTCAGTCATTCAGGCAATCAGCTGGAGAATAAAAGAAACAGAAAAGGGAAATTAAAAATAAAAGCAACTTAAGGCCATTTCACCTTTCTAGACCCTTTCCACGTGGGCTTTTTTGTGCTTTGATCTCCTCATTCCCCCACCATCTATGCTATTTTTAAAACTTGGCTTCATTTTAGTGATTTCATAGTTTCAGGTCCTATATTTAGATCTTTGATTCATTTTGAGTTGATTTTACAAATCGTGGGACATAGAGGTATAGTTATTTGTGCATATGCATATTCAATTTTCCCTGTGTTGAACATTGTAGAGGCTATCTTTTCTCCAATGTATGTTTTTGGCATCTTTGTCAAAGAGCAGATAACTATAGACACATGGACTTGATCCTAGAAGAAAACATAGGGGAAATGCTTCAAGACATCAGGATAGGCCATGGTGAGTAAAAGGTGAGTGATGGGGAAAAGAAGGTTGAAAGAGGAGAAATAAAGGTGCAATTTAGAGGAATTCCTTGTTATTCACCATACACATACAGCTGCATGGCCTGTAAAACCACAGGAAATGAAAGCAAAAATAGAAAAAAATGGAACTATATCAATCTAAATAGCTTTTCCACAACAAAAATAAATAATCAATAGAGGTAACTGATAACCTGAAGAACGAGAGAAAACATTTGCAAACTATTTATTCAACAAAGGATTACTATCCAAAATATACAAAGAACTCAAAAAACTTGGCAGCAAAAAATAATGTATTCCCTCTACAACTCATGCTCAAATTTAATTGCCACTAGGAGATGGGATCTCTACAAGGTGATTAGCATGTGAGGGACACACTCTCATAGATGGACTCGTGTCACTGTTGTAGGAGTGGCTTTGTTGTAAAAATGAGTTCACTGTCACACATGTTCTCTTGCTCACGCCTCCATCCTCCCCCATCTCCTGCTATTTGGCCATGCAATGCCTTCTGCCATGCTATGATGTAACAAGGAAGCCTCCCCAAGGTGTGTCTCCCTAGTCACGGACTTCCCAGCCCCAAGCACTGTGAGAAATAAATTTTTTCTTTATAAATTCCCCAGTCCATGGTATTCTGTTATAGCAGAAAATAATTGAGTAAGAAATAAAATTACAACAATTGGCTATAATCGTGCTCAACTGTATGATGGATGATAACTAGGCAGTCAATAAAAAAGATTAGTCAAATGCATGCAGCGTCATAAAAAGATGTTATTGATCAGATGTTGTATTAACATAGTAGGTGATTAAACATATCATTAAACTATCTATGTACGTGTTCATAGCAATTTTTCAAAACAATTAATAAAATAATAAAATAACTTAGTGATCTATTCCTCCTCCATTTTCTCTCCATTGTTTTCCACTTCCTTTTCTCTTCTTTCTTTAATGTCTGTACATTTTAACTTTCTTAAATAACTACCCTTTTTATGATTTTGAATATCTGTGTTCACACCAAAAATCATAAATAATAGAGGCAAGTGTTTAACTTGGCAGTAAGACTGTGATTAGGGTGCTCATGTCCCACATTAGAGCAGCCTGGGTCTGTTCCCGGGCTGTCTCCTGTTTCCAGTATCCTGTCTCTGTGGCCCCAGTTAAACACAGGGATGGCTCAAGCAGTTGGGTTTCTGCCACTCACAGGAAAGATCTGGATTGACTTCTTGGCTCCTGGCTTTGGCATCTTGGCCTTTGTGTGTATGTGGGGTATGAGCCAGTGCATGGGCAGTCTCTCTTTGTGTCTCTGAGTCTCTGCCTCTTAAAAAGAAAAGAAAGAAATTCACAATGAAACTCAATCCCTGCCTTAGTCTGTTTTGTGCAGCTTACAGGTAATTGATAAAGAACAGAATTTTATTTCTTACACACCTGTGGGCTGAGACATCTATAACCAGGGCACAGTGACCAATAAGAGCTTTCTCATATACATTATGGAAGGAAGAAGGGAAAGAGAAAACAAATCATCTTCAAACAGCAGAGGAGCAAAGAGAGTGAGCCCACTCCTGCAAGCCTTTTTGGTAACAGCAGGAGATGAGTGCCTCATAAAACTATCCAGGAGAACCAAGGAGGCCCATTTGCCCTTCCGCTTGGGGACACAGGCACAACATGTCATCTTGGAAAGAGACAGTAGTCCAGGCGCTGCATGCCTGTGGCTTGATCTTGGACTTCCCAGTCTCTAGCACTGTAGGCAACATGTTTCTGTTCTTTATAAAGTACCTAGTACGAGGCACCTAGCGCTAGCAGCACAACTGGACCAAGTCACTCGTGTAGTAAATAGGAGTACATACTCCAGATAGTAGGAAACCCCTCCCCCTACCCCCTGTGTGTAGGCTGGGGTTTGATACTGGCCTGGAACACCCTAGAAAGGAGCTGACATGGGGAGCTTGTATACAGTACAGCCCTCCGACCACGCCTCTGGCCTTGCCATCTTGAGGCCTTTAGATCTGGACAGCACAAGTTCTGAAAATGCGGCCGGCGCCGCGGCTCACTAGGCTAATCCTCCGCCTAGCGGCGCCGGCACACCCAGTTCTAGTCCCGGTCGGGGCGCCGGATTCTGTCCCGGTTGCCCCTCTTCCAGGCCAGCCCTCTGCTGTGGCCAGGGAGTGCAGTGGAGGATGGCCCAGGTGCTTGGGCCCTGCACCCCATGGGAGACCAGGAAAAGCACCTGGCTCCTGGCTCCTGCCATCGGATCAGCGCGGTGCGCCGGCCGCAGCGCGCCGACCGCGGCGGCCATTGGAGGGTGAACCAACGGCAAAAGGAAGACCTTTCTCTCTGTCTCTCTCTCTCACTGTCCACTCTGCCTGTCAAAAAAAAAAAAAAAAAAAAAAAAAGTTCTGAAAATGCACCGCACAAATTTCCCAGCTACCCCAGCACGATAATAATATTCCCAATATAACTTGCTTGTACTTGCTCTTCCTTCTTCCTGGAAGCTTCTGTACCCTAGGATGACTTTGTTCTTCATTTCATTCAAATCTCTGCTCAAGGGAGCAGCTTTCTTTGGTAGCCGTATTTAAAGTCACATCCCATCATTCTCTGCCCCTTTATCTTGAGTGCTTTCCCATCACAGGACTTATCAAATGAGGTGCCAATCAAATTATTAACCTGTGAGTTTATTCTTCATCAAAACTCTATGAGGTAGATACTGGCATGATTCTTATTTTCAAGGTTTAGAGAGAATTAAGTAAATTGCCCATTTGAACCAAATTATCTAATAACAGAGTTTATGTTCTTAACCTTCACATATTGGGAGGTTCTTTTATGAACTGGTTAAAGTCTATTGTCTCAGTGCTAAAAATAGGCACTTGAAAGAACAGAGATGGATAGATAGTAAAATATCAGTGATAATGAAATGTCCAGACACATGAAAAAGTACCAAGGATATGAGTATGAAAAATGATGTGTATTTCCAAGCTATCAGCAAGCAATTGAAAATACATTCTTCTATGAGAGGGTCAAGATGGTTTTATTTTAAGATCTGTACTTACTGACAAAATTGATTGCAGTGTGTGCGAGGAGGAATATTTCGTGCCCTCCTATCTTTGACAGAAAGTGAAAAGAGGAAACACCAAACTCTGGAAAAAATGTGTTCTAGATACAGAACTTCAGCTATGTAGCTCACCGAGCAGCTGAAGAATTAAATCAGAGGTATGTTTTGGCACTCTTCAGGCCCTACTCACTTCCCTTAGATTCTGTTCCTATTTTTTTATTCAGCACCTGGATCCAGTATCCATTCTCCGTCCTTATGCCTGGGAGTATATAGTGTTATTGGCCACACTTTCCTTAAAGCAGGCAATCAGACGGCCATTCCAGAAACCAAGGAATGGGGAATCAGGCACAGTATAGAGTCAGCGGCCCTCACAGTTGGTCCCGATCAGGTCTGAACAATAACATTAGGGACTTAGTGGCCAGCTTGATGATTTCACAGATCTGTGCCTTTTGGGAGTAAATCAGGCCCCCTGGAGCTTCAGGAATAGTCTGGTCCACCTCTTCTCATTGCCAGGGACGGATACTTGCCCTGCCGCATCAAACTTTTGTGGTCCCTACTCTTAAAAACTTCTGATTTCTACATTTTTTGAAGTTGCTCTAGAAGTAGTATTAAGCATCTTCAGACTTTTCAGAAGGTTTTCTAAAGAACCGAGTCATAAGCATATAAGTAAAATTTCCAGTTCAGTGACTTAGGGTAAGTATAACTGTGTTTTGAGGAACCCAGGTTTCCCTCCTAGTCATATTGCCCTCTTTATACTCTGGACCAATATTTTACTTCCAGATGCAACAGAAACAAAGCCCATTCTGCCCTAGACAATCTCAGACCACACACACCGCATATTCCAGTGTACCTTCGGAGGAGAGACCTGCAGATGTGTCAATTAGATTACACACTGATGTCTGATCACAATCTAGACACAGAGATTGAAAGAAGATTTATTTGCAAGTCTTGACAGAACTTCCCTTTTAGTTTCTATTCCTGGAGAGATAAGCACAATTTACATTAAAACGAATAATATTCTTTGTATCTTCAAAGATATGGAGAATAAATTGAGGAGAGACCTAAGGTACCATATTAGGGTCTATAGAAGAATGGATTGAAATAAAAAGGGGCACAGAAAGTATTTAAAGGTATAATTTATGAAGATTTTCCTAAAGTAAAAGAGTATTTCATCCTATATATTTAAATATTTATTTATTTATTTATTTGAAAGGAAGAGTTATTGAGAGGCAGAGGCAGAGAGAGAGAGAGAGAGAGAGAGAGAGAGAGGTGTCTTCCATCTGCTGGTTCACTCCCCAGATGGCCACAATGTCTGGAGCTGAGCCAATCTGAAGCCAGGAGCCAGGAGCTTCCTCCGGGGCTCCCACGCAGGTGCAGGGGCACAAGGACCTGGACCATCTTCCACTGCTCTCCCAGGCCACAGCAGAGAGCTGGATTGGAAGTGGAGCAGCCGGGACTAGAACCAACGCCCGTATGGGATGCTGGCACTGCAGGCGGCGGCTTTACCTGCTACTCCACAGTGCCGGCCCCCTGACCTCTTCCTTAGAAAATCATAGGGTAAATATTAGTATATTTAGCAACACAGAGTATATTTGTTATATTTATATGTAGCATTATTAAGGTTATTGGAAAATATCTAAAATAATACAATAGAAAAAATCAGTACTATCAATAAATATAATCAGGCTAAATTGTCATATCAGCATCAAAAAGACTGTCTGGGGTTAAGCAAGGTGGCATAATGGTTAACATTCCTCTTGGGAAAAGAAAAAGGGTCAGCATTAGGATGAGTGGGTATAGTGGCACCTGTAACACTAGCATCTCATATGGGCTCTAGCTGGAGTCCCTGCTGCTCCACTTCTGATCTAGCTCCCTGTCAATGTGCCTGCGCAAGTAGCAGAAGATGGCCCAAGTTCTTAAGCCTTTCCACTCACATGGGAGGGAACCAGTGGATAGAAGATCTCTGTCTCTCACTTCCTTTCTCTGTCTATAACTTTGCCTTTCAAATAAATAAAATGATTTTTTTTGAAAAAAAAAATCCATCTTGGGATTCTTGTGCTCCATTTTAGAATGCCTAGGTTCAAGCCCTGGCTCAGCTCACTATTCCAGTTTCCTGCTAACATGTACCCTAGGATGCAACAGTGATTCCTCTAGTAGTTGGGTCTCTGGGAGACTTGGATTTGGTTCCCAGCTCCTGACTTTGGCCTAACAAGCTGTGGTTCTTGCTGGCATTTGAATAGTAAATCAGTGGAAACAAGTGCTCTCTCTGGTTCTCTCTCTCTCTCATCTTACTGTGCCTTGAATAAATAAAAAAAATATTAAAGACTATCTATTTGAACTACAAAGCAAAATCCTATGCTAAAAAACAAGTCATACCAGATGAATGCTAACAAAGGGAAAACAGAATTCCCCACCTATATGAGACAAATGTCACTTAAAGAAATGAATATGTCAAAGAACATCCTTCTTGTCCAACCCTCCCTTAATCATTGTACTAAGATCACTTTACCAAATAATCCCAACAAATTTCGAAACAACAAGAGTATAAATGTGCTATACAAACTATGCTAGTACATTAAGAAAAGAAAGAATGGAAGAGTTTATATTTGCAGTATATGTTTCTGTAGTGCTGCCGGAAGAAAAGTATTGAGTATCAGGAGGAGAGAGTGTTCAGTTTTGGGAAATCTCTTTGTATATCTTTTAGTATTGAGAGAAAAATATAAACACAACTGAATACAATTAAAGTGATCCATAGTAGTCTCATTTTGCCGAAGGACACCTTCCCTCTGTGAAGACTGAAGAAGTCACATCTTCTTTCAAACTGCAAGAAAACACTGTACTAAGGATTTAGCGGTCAGGTGTTAACTGGCGAGGCAGAGTGAGTCTCAAGGGTCAGACACCCGAGTGTCACTCGCTTCCAACAGGTAGAGACAGAATCTATGATGCAGTGCACAAATACTCCAGATTATCAAGGTCAAGCCCAGGTTTGGAGAGAGCCCCAGGCAAACAGTAATACAGTCCCAATGACACCCTCTACATAGGCAGAGACCATCTGAAGCCCATAATCAGTTTCAGGGTCCCTCCCTTACTCAGACCCTAGGAAATCTGGGGGATTTGGGAATTTCAAATGTTCCAAGCAAAAAAAGCCAGACTACACTGGGGGAACATTTCTGAAAAATTGCCCACAGTGAATCTCAAAATAAGGGACCTGGATACCCAAGGATTCTATGTGTAACATGTTGTGATATGCTTCTTCATTCCAAATAGATATTTACCTTCATTCCTTGCTTAGCTTATGACAGTCTATAGAATATCATCAACTGGGTGCCCTATGAACAGAAACTTCTGTGTACAGCTCTGGAGGGTGAAAGTCTGAGATCTGAGTGCCATGGACCTGGGACGAGGACTCCCATCCAGCTTCCCAGACAGCTGTCCTTTGGCTGTGTCCACTCATAGCAGAAGATGAAAGGGAGCTCCTGACAGCATTTTTTATAGGAGAACTAATCCCATTTACTAGGTTTCAACCTAATGCCTTATTACCTACCAATGACATCACCTCCAAATACTATCATAATGGAGGTTAGAATTTACCATATAAATTTTTTAGGACACAAAACTCAGTCTATAAAATAACAGAATACATGTCTTTTCCACATGCAAAATACATTGACTTCATTCCAATCGCTCTCAGATCCTTAAATCGTTCCAGCATTAACTCAAAGTCTAAAGTCCAGTATTTCATCTAAATCAGATATGAATGAGATTTAAAGTATGATTCATCATGAAGCAAATACCCCTTCAGTTGTAAACCTGTGAAACAAAATGTGTTATCTGCTTCCAATGCTACAATGGTAGAATCATCACAGGAGATTCCTTTTAAAAGGAAGAGATAAATAAAAGGAGAGACAGGGCTGAAGTCAGTCAGTTTAACCATGCAAATGCCAACACACTGGGGGCCGAAACACAATCCTTTATTGGTGATGATGATGATGGTGATCATGATCATGATGTCCTGCTCTCCAGGACCACTGGGGCAGAGGTCCTGCCCCTACAGTTCTGCCAAACAAGGATCACAACCCAGAGCTGCACGAACAGTCCTGCCTCCATGGCTCCAGGCAGAGGCTGTCCGGCTTGGTGAACCTAAGACAGCGGTTCCCCATTAGAAATGAAGGCAGCAGGCTCAGTCATCCCTGAGTTTCCTCCAGAGTCGTTCTTTCCTAGTCTTGAAGAACAGCGAATCCTCAGTTAAACAGCTCTGCAATCACTTCCGGTAAAAATCCAACAAGACACCTGTCAGCCTTCCTTCGCGTCTTCCTGTCTCCTGCCCCTTCCGTTCAAACTGGCGGTTTTCCTGCTGGGGTGGCTGTTTGGTTCAATCTTCTGTCTTAGTCTGTTACAACTGTTCTAACAAAAATACCATAGATTGGGTGGCTCCTAAACAACAGAATTATGTATCTCACACTTCTGGAGACTGAGAAGTCCCAGGTCACAGTGCCAGCAGGTCTGGTGTTCAACGAGGACGCACTTCCTAGTGCAAAGACAGTCATCCCAGTGTCCTCACACGGCAGTAAGGGCAGGATGCTCTCTGGGGCCACTTTTACAAGGGCACTACTCTCATTCGTGAGGGTTCCATCAACCCCTAAGGCTTACCTTCTAAATACTATCATATTGGAAATGAGGTGCTGGTTTTGGAGCAACATGGCATCTTAGTTATGTAACTAATGGATATAATTTTTGACTCCTAGGTTATGTAAGACTTAGTTGTCACAAAAACCTAGCTTAGCCCTTATGTAGGCCCATACTTTGTTGACGTCGTAGATCCAGTGTAAGGAATTTCCCCACCGTCTTCTATGCCAGGCATAACAGAAGCAGCTCTGTGATCATAAAAAATGCCAAGGTACAGTGGGGGCCGTTCTTGGCTCAGAGCATGGGGTCTCCGTGTTTTCTAGTTCCTTGGACAGCAGGAGGTTCACTTGCACACCGACAGCCCCAAGACTGGCAACAGCAATGAGTGGATATCTGTTCATTCAGCAAGAAAGTAGGATGGCTGAGACTTGTGGAGAAGTTTTTGGTGTATTGGATGGGCCTTCCCAATGAACTGAGCAGGTGGGAGCATTGTATCTGGGCACTCTGGAATAACACTTAAAGAACGACATTATTTTCTGAGCTAGTGAGAATTGACCATGTCAGTTACATTGATTTCTGAAATTCTATTACACATGTTAAAGGTGCTCCATTGCTACCTCATAGCTTATAAATAGACAGGAGGAAAAGTGGGCTTAATGGGATTGCCAAGCACCCAGGAAAAATACATTTTAATGCCAATTTTCTGGCAGTATTCCTTTGCATCTTCATACTGTTTCTCTTTATTTAAATTCCTTGTATTTCCCTAATGAGAACAAGTAGTCGTCCTCTTGTAATGAATATTCCAGTCACCGTCTACCTTTCAGGCCCAAGGATACAAGAAAGTGAGCTGACATGTTCTCATTTCACAGCTGGAAAGGGTTCTATGCAGGCAATTATTACCAGTGAAGAGAAATTAATTGAGAAAGGAAAGAAAAACCATGTACAATTCAAACCCAATCACTGTTTTAAGACAACATGTGTTAGGAAGGGAATAATAATGGCATGGTTTTCACTTACTGATTAGTTAATCATAAAGAAAATTTTAAAAAATGTCTACCAATTTCTGCATGTTACTCTCACAGAGGAAATATTTTAAAGTAGTAGAAAGTTTTGGCAAAATAAATACTTAGCAGGTAATTATTACTAACTCATTGGGAAATAAGAAAAATGGAAAAATAAATGCAAATGTTAGTAGTTTTATAAAAACAGTTGCTTAGGACTTTATGAGAAAGGGTAATTTTCTCTAAGCTTCTTTTATATCTCTTGATGTCACCTCACAGTTGAAGAACCGAGAAATGGATAGGTCCATCAAAGGAGTGAAATTTCAAGGAGAGACAACAAACCCCCTTCCTGACTCCTCAGTAAGGGTAACTCTTAGGTTTTGTTCTCTGAAGCCAACTCCTGTGCCTGCTGTGCCCTGGAGAGAAGCCAGTGCCAGAGACAGACTCCTTATGAAGTGAATGCAACTAACGAGCTTTTGGTCATTTCCTCGTATGAGTAGCTTGAATGGCCTGCAAAGAGACTCTACCAGGTTATCCCTTGATCATGTGTTGTAGGAAAACTTGCATATTTTCCAAAATAAATTTCCAAAAAATTCTATACCTTTACAAAGTATTACTAAATTGTGAACATGAAAGAAATTTTGCTGAATTTTTCACCCAACAGCTACAGAATACTTATTCTTCTTAATAGCACAAAGAACATTTTCCAGGGTAGACCATATATTAGGCCACAGATAATCTCAGTGAACTTTGGAAGATTAATTTTATATTATGCATCTTTTATATTAGACATAATACAACAAATGACGTGGTTTAAATAAAATGAGTTTACAACATTTCTGTATATGTTTGAATAGCTGTCAAATAACTTATGTACACTTGCTAAAGCCAAACAAAATGTATTTTTCTCTCACAAACTAACTCCCTTTTCTTCTCCACCTAGTATAACGTTAATCCAGATGTTCAGACCAAACACCAAGTAGCTTCATGGCCTGCTTCTAAATTCATCAGCCAACTCCTTTGACTTTACCTTCAAAAATGTCCCCCAAATGAAAATTTCTCACCACCTACACTAGCATCTACTAATGAGTCTCCCTGTACCACTGAAATACCTCCAACTGGTCCTGTTACTCCTGGTTTAACCTGTTGTGGACTGAACGTCCCTGACGCCTCCCGCTTACCCCATTCCCTGCCTCCAGAAGAACATGCTGAACTCCTAACCTCACCATGGGCTGCATTTAGAGGTGGGAGCTAAGGGAAGTGATCGGGTGGTGAGGCTGCGGCCTTCGTTTGGGGATTCGTGCTTTTATAAAGGAGGCCCCAGGGAGCTCCATGATTCCTTCTGCCACACAGCAAGAGGATGGCCATCTACCAACCAAGAAATGGGCCCTCATCAGACATGGAATCTGCCAGCACTTTGACCCAGTACTTCCCAGGCTCCAGAACCGTGAGAAACCCCTTAGTGTTGCTTAAATCAGTGCACAGCACTTTTGTTGTGGCAGCCTGAGTAGACTAAGCCATCTTCACTGTCCTACCACCCTTTGCCCACTTGTGAGACAGTCACTGGCTACTCCTTTCCTCTCCTGCACTCTCCTGGGTCTTCTAAGCTCTGCACCCTTGCTTTTTATCCCAATCTCTTCATTACCTACCAAATCACTTTCTTCCTATCCAGTCTACATTTTATGATAGATCATGGGGACTTTTATATAGGTTGTATTTGTACTTTGGGTGTTAGTGGAGGCAGAGGGGAAAGTGGTTCTAAGTTAATACAAACATCTGCCTTCTTGTCCTTGATAGCTAAGCAAAGCTGGAGGAAATACTACTCCTATAGACCAAGGCCTCTACCAATACAGAATTTCCTTAGCTTGGAAACTCTGGTGTTTGCAGGTGTCTCTTATTGGACACTTTTACAATTCTCTAAAGACATTATTGCAAACTCTCAGCACTCTTTTCAAACCATCAGTACTTCTGCTTTCTTTCACTCCCCAACAATTCACTTTGTCTCCTTTGTAAAAATAGGTTGGATAATGGCCATCTTTAACCCATTAAGTAAACGGTCTTTAAGAATCTACTGTTTACTGGGCCCTCCCTGTGCTCAGCACTCAGGATATATCGCTGGAGAAGTCAAAGTCACTACTCTCATCTTTCACGCTTCATTGCCTGCCCACTAAACATTCAAAAACATGTTAAAGTGCCTACTCCATGCCCGGAATTTTTCTTGGTGAAAGAAATACAACAGTGAAGAGAACATATAAAATATTCTCCTCTCATAAAGTATTAATTAAAGGAATTCCTTTTTATATATATATACATATATATATGAATATCTATAGAGAGAAATAGTAAATGAATAAATGTAGAGATGGATATATGTGCACATTATATAAGCATAGCTTTAAACTATATATACATAAGTACACATATGTATATAAAATATCAGGTAAGCAGGGCAAAGGAGACAGGAAGTGATCAGGCAAACAATGCAAAGTCAAGGAATTTATCTTTAGTTGGACTTGCATAACTTTCAGAAATCACCTACAGTTTGTGAAGAGTGGAAAGGGGACGACCAAAGTTCAGATTCTGTAGTCGTAAACAGGGTTGTTTAAATATAATAAGCAGCTGAAAATGACAATGTCCACTGATTTTCTTTCCTTATTTGCCCAAAGGCCAAAGTTGAAAAAAAAGAGTACTGATCAAAGGTTCTAGACTATAATTTCTCACAATAACAAACATTCTAAAAGTTTTAGGTCTATATAACTTCTATGATTCCTAAAATTAGGATTGGCCTCACTTGCGTTTCTACAACCTCCCCCTTCTGGCCATCTGCACCTGCTTCTCCAGTTTTCTGTGCCATCAAGCAAGAGAACACAACCATCTGCCTTCAGCAAGTACACCCAGTTGCTTTACAGACAGATTTCCATGAATTCTGGACAACAAACAACAAAAATAAGAATGAAATTGAAAACACAGATTTAATATGTTTCTTTCAGTACCCACCCATCCATTTCTTCACTAAACATCTGCAACATCTGTTTATGAGTTGCTGCCCTATTATTCCAGCCAAAACCAGGTGTTTTACCTTAACTGTAGGCGTATAATTATTTCTCTGAGCATTATCTACATAGAATGGAATTGTGTGATAGAATTATGTTCATCGTTGGCCCTTGAAATCCAGCCAACCTTCTATAACAGTGCCCAGTTTTCCTCTGTGAAACCACTCTCTCCTCAGCTCTCAGCATGCTATGTAGTGGACGAGCCTCTGATCTTCCCCAGTGAGAGCTGTGATGCAAATAGAAATCACAGTGATTAGTTTTGGAAGGTTGTGCCCTCCAATCCTCTCTAATATGCCTCCTGAGTCCTGGGAGACTAAACAACAAGGTGAGGATGAGGCGCATCAGGGACTCTTCCACCTTGCTGGCTGGAATGTAAAATAGTGCCACTACTTTATAAAACTCTATTTTTCTTTTTTATCCATTTATTTATTTTGGGTGTGAATCAAAGGTTTATTTATTTATTTTAAATTTTAAAACAACTACAAATCATTAAGAATAGAGCAATATAACATGCTTGGTTTGACAAAGGTATAAAACACAGTTTTGCAAAGCTGTATTTGCAGCAGTATTGATGCACACAGACATTTCTTTCTCTTTTTTTGTTTTTGTGGTTACTTTCTCTCTTTTTTAAAATTTTAACTCCCACATATAAGTGAGAACATGTGGTATTTGTCTTTCTGTGTTCACTCAACACAATGTCCTCCAGTTGCATCCATTTTGCTGCAAATGGTAGAATTTCATTCTTTCTAATAGCTGAGTAATATCCACATTTAGAAAACTGTCTATTTTTACGAGAGTTAAATGTAAATCTTTGAAACCCAGATATTACACAACGAATATTTTCCCTAAAAGAAATGAATGCACATCCCCTCACAAACATGTGTATACAAATGTAACCATCCGTATTCACAAGAGCACCCACACTAGAAATTAAGGTGAGTGAATAACCGAAATGTGATATATGCACGCAATGGAAAAATACTTGGCAGTGAAGGAAAAGTAAACCAATGAGAATTAGAGCACAATATATGTGTCTGACATCATTATGTTCAATGAACAAAACAGACACAAAATATAAATAGTATAGGGTTCCACTCATAAAAATTCTAGAAAATGCAAATAAATTTACAGTAACCAAACAATTTTAGTTGTTGTCTGGGGCTGGAATTGATGGAAACTATTCATTGCACAGAAGCAAGAAGTATCTATTGGGGATTATAAGAATGTTTGCTTATTGACAAAGATGACAGATTTAAAGTCTATAACTATTTAAAAACAAAAAATAAAAAGCACAAAAGGTATGTTAGTAGCCATTGAATTGTGAACCCACGCAAGTAATTTATATCTTCATGAAGTTGATTTAGAAAATGAAATTAAAACAGGCCGGTGCCGCGGCTCACTAGGCTAATCCTCCACCTGCGGCACCAGTACCCTTGGTTCAGTCTGGGTTGGGGCACCGGATTCTGTCCAAGTTGCTCCTCTTCCAGGCCAGCTCTCTGCTGTGGCCCAGGAGTGCAGTGGAGGATGGCCCAAGTGCTTGGGCCCTGCACTCGCATGGGAGACCAGGATAAGTACCTGGCTCCTGGCTTCAGATACGGGCAGTGTGCTGGCCATAGTGGCCACTTGGGGGGTGAATCAATGGAAAAAGGAAGACCTTTCTCTCTGTCTCTCTCTCTCCCTCACCATCTAACTCTGCCTGTCAAAAAAGAAAATGAAATTTAAAAAACAATAACACAAATTTGGAATTGGTCTGTGTTAATATCACAGTAAAGCAATAATACTAAAGGACTTTCATTTTAAGTTCTAAACAAATTATCTAATTACATTATGTTCTATTTGAAAGTTATTTTAGAGAACTCCCATTTAGGTAGATGGCTCCAAATTCTACAGATTCACTTAAGATGGTTATTTTTGGAATAAATTTTCCAAGGTTTTGAAATAGTTTGAGTTTACTTTGGGTTCAATTTGATCTGTAATGTACTGGTAAGTATTTAAACATATACTCCCTAAAATAAAAGAAACTTGATTTGTTGCGTGTGCTGATTGCCTTAGTATTACCACACCTTCCAGAATAACATGAAGCTACTAACAGAATGTCGCTAAGAGATGTTCATAGTAGTCACCTGTGGGTCAACATAGACCTACACCAAGATGGTGTTAGATAATCCCACACGGCAATGGATTATCCCATCCTTGAAGTACCACAGAGTCCAACATTTAGACTTAAACTTGAATAAACATGATAACAGTGATAATAAAATCAAGAAAACAGATTTTTAATCCCTTCAGTTCATTCTATTCGCAAATTAACTGAAATTTAAAGAGTTTACTCTTTGGAAATACTTATGTGTTTTCTATTTTGAAAAAACAATCAGGGGCCGGCGCTGTGGTGCAGCAGGTTAAAGCCCTGGTCTGCAGTGCTTGCATTCCATTTGGGCACCATTTGGAGTACTGACTGCTCCACTTCTGATCCAGCTCCTTGATAATGAGCCTGGAAAAGCAGCAGAGGATGACCCAAGTCCTTGGCCCCCTGCAACCACATAGGAAACCCAGAAGAAGCTCCTGGCTCCTGGCTTCAGACTGATTCAGCTCTGGCTGTTGTGGTCATTTGGGGAGTGAACTAGCAGATGGAAGACCTCTATCTCTCTGTAACTCTGTCTTTCAGATAAATAAAGAAAACTCTTTAAAGTACGTATACAAAACAATCAATATGGGGCCTGCATTGTGGCATAGCAGGTTAAGCTCCCACCTGAGACACTGGCATCCCATGTGAGTTCAAGTCCTAGCTGCTCTGTTTCTGATTCAGTTTCCTGCTAATGCCTCTGGGAGAGCATCAGAAGATGGAGCAAATGTTTAAGCCCTTACCACTCATATGCAAGAACCTGACAGAGTTGCTGGCTACTGGCTTCAGCCTGGCCCAGCCTTGGCCATTGCTGCTTTTAGGGGGAGTGAACCAGCAGATGGAAGATCTCTCTCTCTCTCCCTCCCTCTGTAAGTCTGCCTTTCAAATACATAAATAATTTTTTTAAAAAAATCAATGCAGTTCAAAAGTATTAATCAGTTTTCTTTATATATAATCAAAATAAATTTATTTTCATCTTCATAGTTATACCTATATAGTTAAATAAAAACGCATTTGTTTTTACTTTTCTTTGCTGCTTTAGTGTTTATTTGATACTGTGAATATTGCTAAAAGAAATTCTGTAATACATTGGAGGAGTGTGATCCATTTTAGGTACTCAATATGCTAAGTGGGGCACAAAATATATTAATTAGATAAACAAGGAAATGTCAGATACAAACCAGAACATCATTTTTAAACAAAAATGTCAAATGTGAACAGAGAATTTTTTTTATGAAAATAAAAGCCAGACTAGGTACTAGATGTATTCTTTCTTTCTTCCTTTCTTTCTTCCTTCCTTTCTTTCTTTCTTTCTTTCTTTCTTTCTTTCTTTCTTTCTTTCTTTCTTTCTTTCTTTCTTTCCTTCTTTCTTTTTTTCAGGCAGAGTTAGACAGTGAGAGAGACAGAGAGAAATGGCCGCTACAGCCGGTGCGCTGCGCGTATCTGAAGCCAGGAACCAGGTGCTTCGTCCTGGTCTCCCATGCAGGTGCAGGGCCCAAGGACCTGGGCCATCCTCCACTGCCTTCCTGGGCCACAGCAGAGAGCTGGCCTGGAAGAGGGGCAACCGGGACAGAATCCAGCGCCCCGACTGGGACTAGAACGCAGGGTGCCGGCACCGCAGGCAGAGGATTAGCCAAAAGAGCTGCGGCGCCGACCTAGATGTATTATTTCTAATTCACGCACAATTCATCCTTCCACCAAACCAACAAGCTGTAAACAAAATTGCTGCAGTTCAAAATGACAGAAAACCCTCTTTGATACTTATTTTTTTAAATTTATTTGAGATGAAGAGGGGAAGAGAGAAAGAAACAGACAGAGCTCCTACCTGTGGGTTCACTGTTCCAATGCTTGCAGTAGCCAGAACTGGACCCTCGGCTGAAGTTGTGAGCCAGGAGCTCAATCCGGGTCTCCTGCATGGGTTGCAGGTGTTCAACTACTTGACCCATCACCACTGTCCCCCAGGATCGGAGTCTGCAGGAAATTGGAGTCAGGAGCCAGAGACAGGTATTGAACCCAGGTTCCCTGATACAGGATATGGGTGTCCCAGTCTCTTGACTGCTAGGGCAAACACCTATTCCTGATATCTATTTTTAATTTTCTTTTTCAAGAAAACTAATTGAAATTGATAACATTTCCAATATTTGTGATGCTAAGCTATAAATAGATATATATTATCATATCCTTTTTGGCACTGAAAAATTTGTAACTAAAAAGAAAAAAAAGATAAAATGATCTAAGCAGCAAAACTAGGAAAGGCAAAATCTGGTCTTATCTTTCAGTCTCTACTGAAGCTCCCCAAAATTTTATTTAACCCACATAGTCAATTCATTCTTTTAACACTCTCTATAAACTTAAAATGCAATAGAACTTGGAATTTTAAAAATATTTTCCTGGACTCTAATAATAACAATTTTTATTAAGCATTTTACAATTCGGTTTAGCATTGTGGCACAATGGGTTAAGCTACCACCTTCAACGCCAGTACCCTATATGATCCCCAGTTCCAGTCCCAGCTGCTCAACTTCTGATCCAGCTGCTTGCTAGTGCACCTGGGAAATCAGGGGAATATTGCCCAAGTACTTGGGTCCCTGCTAGCCATGTATGAGATCTGAATAGAGTTCTCAGTTCCTTGCTTCTGCCTGGCCCACGTAGGAAACCCGGATCAAGCTCCTAGTTCCTGGTTTCAGGTTGGCCTAACCCTGGTCATTGCGGCTGTTTAGGGAATGAACCAGCAGATAGATCTCTCTCCTCTCTCTCTCTGTCTCTCCCTCTCTCTGTGTAACTCTACTTTCAAATAAATAACTTAATCTTATAAAAAGAGAGCGAAAAAGAAAAAGAATTTAAAAACTAACGTGGAAATTATATGAGAAGATTTGGAGTTTCTTCAAAATTTCTACCCTTTCACTAATATTACTCTGAACTCAGGAGCAAGTATGTTTGTAATTTTGTTCCTTTTTCTTTTTATATTTGTCCATATAATCAGTAGATGACAGTAACTTATCTTGAAAATGTCATTTTTTTAGGGTAATGAACAAATCTGTCATGCCATCATTTCAGAATACCGTCACTATGACAAAGAGAAACTAAACCATTCATCTATTCAATCCACTTTTTCAAAAGAAAGAAAAAGACATTGCAGATAGGTTTTCTTGTTAATGCTAGCAGGGGCTGTGTGCTTCCAACTTGAACAATGTTCCAAAATTATTTCACGGGTAGATAAGGAAAGGATGGGGAAGGTAGAGCACGGTGCATCTGTATTGAATTAATGTGGTTATGTAAAATTTATCTGTCACATTTAGGTAGTATTTTTATGCATAAAATCTTTGAGCTCAAAGTAATTTTACAGAAAAGAGATACGTGCATAGAATATTCATTACAATGTGTTAAGCAGTTCCAACGACCTTTTTGCATACAAGAATGAAAACACTTGGTTTTAAACGCTGGGTTATAGTTCTAGTTTTATCATTTATTGGCTGGGAGATCTAGGCTAATCCCTTCATTTCTGTTAGATTCAAAGCTCTTCATCTGTGAAATGGTGCAATCGAGAGCCGTGTGAGCTCCGTGGCCAGCAAAGCCCTATGCAAATGTTGGGAAGGATCATGGCTTGGACTCACCATTTCAGCGTGTGCTATTCTCTGCTCTCTCTGATCCTAGCAAGCTCCACACTGCATCATGGTTTTGAGATATCAATTCCCTATACTGCTCTTCTCTTTCATCATTATTTCATTAGTTCTTCCGTACCTGCACCAGGGTACTTTAAAACATCTGTGGAAAATTGAATTAAAAGATAATTTTCTTTTGGTGCCAAAATATTTTGGAATCCTTGCATACTTTTCTCATAATATACAATTCGCACCAACTGTGGGAGATCCCTCACAGAGATGAACTTCAAAGCATTTTTGCACCAAAAGAAACTCTTAAAATTCCATTTTCCATGAGCATGTTGAAGTATTCTGGTGTTTACTTGCTGAATATAGTCTAACTTACCTGTCTTGCTTTGTTATCTGTTTTAGATATGTCCTTTATTCTAACTTTGCTCACACATTCTTATCATACGAGTTTCTGTCGACACATTTGTCTTTTTCATTCTATTGAGAGCTCCCAGAAATGGGACTGTGTTCTCTTCATTTTTCTATCCTCATTATCTTAGCACAGTGTCCATCAACAAATATTTGTAGAATCAATAATTGAGGGTCTCGTTTCATATAATGATCATTACTAAATGCTAAGACACAATTCTTTTGAGGATAACAATGAAAAGTAAGCTCAAAATAGTAAGTTTTAGAATATGTGTATATCAGGGCCGGCATAGCAGATAAAGCCACTGCCTGCAGTGCCTGCATCCCATATGGGTGCCGGTTCGAGACCCAGCTGCTCCACTTCTGATCCAGCTCCCTCCTATGGCCTGGGAAAGCAGTGGAGGATGGTCCAGGTGCTTGGGTCCCTACACCCACACAGGAAGACCTAGAGGAGGCTCCTGGCTCCTGGCTTTGGACCGGCGCAGCTCCAGTCATTGTGGTCAGTTGGGGAGTGAACCAGCAGATGGAAGACCTTTCTCTCTCTCTCTGCCTCTGCCTCTTCTTCTCTCTGTGTAACTATGACTTTCAAATAAATAAATAAATCTTAAAAAAATAGGTATATAATAATATAGTAATAGAAGCTATTCTGATTGACAGAGAAGTCATAAAGCAGTCATAAAGAAGTCATAAAGAAATCAGATCTTTTTTTAAAGATTTATTTATTTATATGAAAGTTATAGTTACACAGAGAAGGAGAGGCAGAGGCAGAGAGAGAGAGAGAGAGAGAGAGGACTTCCATCTGCTGGTTCACTTCCCAACTGGCCACAAAAATTGGAGCTGCACTGACCCAAAGCCAGAATCCAGGACCCTCTTCCAGGTCTTACCATGTGGGTGCATGGGCCCAAGCACCTGGGCCATCCTCCATTGCCTTCCCAGGCCATAGCAGAGACCTGGATAGGAAGTGGAGCAGCCAGGTCTCAAACCAGCACCCATATGGGATGCCAGCACTGCAGGGCAGTAGCTTTACCTGCTGTGCCACAGCACCAGCCCCGGATCTTTTTTTTTTTTTTTTAAGATTTATTTTATTATTTATTTGAAAGTCAGAGTTAAACACACACACACACAGAGAGAGAGAGAGAGAGAGAGAGAGAGAGAGATCTTCCATCCACTGGTTTACTCCCCAATGGCTGGAGCTGCGACAGTCCAAACCCAGGAGCCAGAAACTTCTTCTGGATCTCCCAAGTGAGTACAGGGACCCAAGGACTTGAGCCATTTTCCACTGCTTTCCCAGGCCTTAGTAGAGAGCTGGAACAGAAGTGGAGCAGCCGGGACGTGAACTGGCATCCCACATGGGATACAGGCGCCGCAGGCGGCGGCTTTACCAGCTACACCACAGCGTCGGCCCCAAGAAATCAGCTCCTTAAATGGCCCCACCACAATTGAGGTAAGCTTTTCAGCATTCTTCTAGTGAAGTGTTACCATTTAAAATGGTAAGGATTCCATAATCTGGCCATGCATTTTAGGTAACAAATATTTATTGAACCCATGCGTTAAGCACTCTGTTAGCTGCCAAGAATCTCAGTGAGTCAAAAATGTGTCTGCCCACAGAGCCCACATCCTGACAGGGAAGAGGGGCATGTGGAGACTTTGCTGAGTCTGGCAATGCACACAGGTAGGGCACGCTGAGGGTGCTGGGCCAGCAGGGGGCAGTCCCCGGAATTCACCATAACTATTCACTTCTCTCAAAGATGGGATCTCATTTTTTGTTACTTCCATTTTCTTTCAAAACTAGATGTGTTAGTTTTGATTTCTTGTCTGAAATTGAAGAAAATTTTCTGTTCTAATTTATTTTAGTTTTACAATTCAACTAAAAGAATAACCCTTTTTCAGAACTTAAGATGGTCAAAACATTGAAGAACTAACCCCAAAACACTTTTAGGACCACTGACGTGAGAATATGAGAAACTTCACGTGACACTAAAGGAAAAATCCCCAACCATGTTCAGACATGGAATGAGAAAGTTCCCGTAAGTGCTTCCAGCAGACAGAAGTCCAGCGTCTTAACTAAATTTGACAACCCTTCATCTCTTAATGTAAACAGAAAAAGGAGGCACACTTGGAAAGGCTACCAGCCCCTTTATAGACTGTCTAATCATGTGAAAGACTTCATTTTGCTACAAGAGAAAACCATGTTTAACTTTCTCTGAAACTACCAGGAAAAAATGAAGATAACTTTAAGGACACTGTTCTTGCCCTGTTGGACTTTCTTTTCTTTGGAGGAAACTTTTCCATTCCTTCAACTTTATCAATGTGCCTTACTTGTTAATTCAAGAAATATTGGCTGAGTGATTTTGTTTCAAACCCAGAATTAGTCAATGGAGAGACAGATGTAGTTAAAATAGTCGTTGTTTTTCAAGTCTTCACATCTCTAATTGGATGGACTTGATGATGGCAATGTCCCTTTTAAAATACATTTTGTGTGGTCATGTCAATGAATTAGAAATGAGGCTAAGATTGCATTGTCTTCATGAAAAGTTATTTTACACTGTTGCCTGCAATTGGATTTGTAATAACTAAAATCCTCTGGGACTTTTTTTTTTTTCATGAAGAAATGTGGACCTATAAATTCTCCCTTCTTTGCTAATATTGAATATTTGAAATTCAATGTAATATTTTATATTTTTATTGTTAAATTTTTCATTGTTTATTAACCTATCAAAACTGGCATTTATTTTTGTTCAGAAATCCAGTGTGTTCGGTGTTCTTCATAATTTTAAGAACCCCCAAATTTTTGAAATACATTCCTACATCTTTATTTGTGATATAGTTTGAGATGTATAATAAGAGAGAATTGCATTTGCACAATGGTTAAGTTCCGGCTTAGAATGCTTGCATATCAGAGTGGCTGGTTTAAGTCCCAGCTACTATGCTTACAATGCAGTTTGCTGCTAAGGTAGACCCTAGAAGGAAGCAGATGATGAATCAGATACTTTGGTCCCTGCTACTCATGTGGGAGTTCCAGGCACCTGGCTTGCAGCCCGGGCTGTGGCAGGGATTTGTGGAGTGAACTAGTGAATGAGAGATCTCTCTCCACCTGTGTGTGTGTGCATTTGTGTGTGTGTCTGCATTTCTAAAAAAGAAAATGAAAATAAATAAAAGAATAATTGGTAATAAGTAAATAAATAATTGCAAAAGTGATGCATTAAAAATAAAAGAATAAATAAAAATATAATAAAAGTTGTAATTATGAAATATATAAAGTATGTATTCCTTAAATAAAAGGTTTCTGGGGAAAAAATTAAGAGAACCAATAACAGAGCCCTGTGGCACATCACTAAAAACTTTCTTCCGGTAGTAACTTGAGATAATTTGCAACCAGCAATAACCCACAAACCACAGGTAACACTAAACATTAAGGCATAAAAAATAGCTATGCTAAAATAGTTAGATGCCAAATATTTTCTTGAAATCACCATCGGTGTTTTGCGAATGAAATGTTACATATATTTCTGGAAATTAAACAGCCTGATATTTTCACTTATTTTTAAATATTCATATAATTAATAAACATATGTTCTTAAATACACACTGTATTAGCCTATCTTTGGTTTCAGGAATACATGTATTTTCTCTATGAATAATTAAGGATTTATAACTTTGTGGTGTACCAAAACATTCTATATTTATAATTTTGTAAAATGTCAACAAAAAATATTTTACAACTATGCTTGCAATTACTTTTATGCCCTAGGATGCAATTCATATGACTTCTACTTTCTAATTTAGAGACAGCCACATAATAGAAAAATAGAAAATAGATGATTTCTGGAGTTAAATCAGATTTAGATTGCCATTCCGGTGTATACACTAAAGGTGCTTCACACCGTGGCCCTCCGAACCTTGCTTTCCTTTTATGTGGAAATAATGGTGTCTTCTGTACACATCAGATATATGTCTAAAGTTTCACTGGAGACACAAGCTTCTTGAACAGAGAGAATTATTTAACTTACTGATGGATACATACCCAAAGCCTATGAAAGTAGAAAATATTCTAAAATAAATTGGGGAATAAATGCATGGCATGTGGTAGATGTCAGTCATTGTTGTTTTAATTTTTCCTTCTTTGCCAACTAAGAGCCTAATTTCTTCTTGGCAAAGTTTTACCTGTACACTTTGAAGACCATTGCCTTTCATTTGGAAAGCAAGTGGAAAATAAATGTTGACTTATTGTACTTTATCTCTTTAAATGTCACTATATCTAGGCCAAGACTAATCTTCCCATATGGTCCTTTACCATGTCCAATAGAAAAACACAGACATTTATGTTGTCCTCCTAACTTATTCTAGTTTTGATATGTATGCAGTGAATTTTCTGGTCAGAATACTCCTTAATGTTCTTCCTTTGAAATGTGTTTCTTCCATCTTTTGTGTATTCTCCGATAGCTTACTGCATGCCTACAATGAGTTCTTTATAAATCACTCCTTTTTCTTGTATATAAGGTTATTTTTGATAGAATTCTCAGAATTTATTTTCTTAGCGAGTCCATCTTTTTTTTTGGCTCTTACCCTTTTTGAATTACTCTCTTCTTTTAAGTTTCTGAACATAGACTCATGTTTTCTGTGAATATTTTGAAGATGTTTTCCTGAAGATCAGTGCACACACCACACTATTCCCTATGTATATCCTTCCTTTGATTTTTATGCCAATGTTTATACACCAAATATCAGGCCTTAACTTTTTTTCAACAATCTTCAAAGTAGCAATCCTGTAGTTACTTCCTGAAGATGAATCCATTAGTGAGGAAAGTCAATAAGGTATCAGATTTTCTACTAGAAGAGGAATGAGGTACCCAGAATACAACTTTATGCAACAGGGCTTCACAACTTCTCTTTATCTTTTATATAGTAGCTACATTTCTGTATCCCTATATTTTGATTACATGATCCATATCTGCCAATTTATCTAATATGTTAACTCCTCTAATAGCATCTGTCTATGGCTTCTTTCTTATTTTCTTCCTTTTTTTGTCACTCAAACACCTTCCAAATGCATGCTATCACAATAGTTTCATGACTTCTCCTAAAAACTGACATCATAATAACTTAGATGAGATTTAAGTGAAAGCTATGTGGGTTCTTATCCAACATTGTTAGAAGAAGATCAGGCTGGTTCAGGCTGAAGTGACAATGGCATAGAATAATGCACCCAAACTTTAGGGCAGGCCTCCAAGTACAGATGAGATTACCAGAAGTACATTACATAATTTTCCTCAGTTTTACGCCAAGCTTGTTTTTAGTCTAGTGGGGAAAATACATAACTACTAGCTCAGACTTTTGATGATATTTGAATTGAAATAGAAAAAAAAAGGAGATTTTTACATGTAAGACATTGATAACAATTGCTGAGAAAGGATGTGAAAAGCCAGGAAACAGTATGTCCTTACATAAAGAATTTTAACACATTCTAATCAGCCCAACCTGTATATAAAGGATTTGATTCCATTTATGAAAGTATAGGATAGCCAAAAGCTCCATCTACCAGGTATCAGTAATATCTGTGAGTATGTATACATCCCATGTACTCTAATTTCAACTCGCCATTTGAATACTTGTACCTTGATGAGCAGACATCTTAATAAAGAAATGTCATTCTCTCTATTATTTTATCTTGAAAACAAGTCAGCAGTGTTTCAATGTTGTTTTTTCATACACTACCTTCACTCCTTCATCCTCATACCACTCTGGATCCAGTTTTCCCAGTGTATTACCTTTCTGGAACTCAGATTTCAGCTTAGAATAGTGATCAGGTTGGTTTTCTTAGCAAGTACAAAGCTAACAGCATTTACCGGGTGCTATGTCAGTGTAGACTGACCACAGTAACACCCTCAGAATGTCAGCATCTAAACACAACACAAGTCGATGGTCTTTTCGGGGCCCAATGCCAGCAGACAGTTCCCTGTTCCCTGCAATCATTCAGGCAGCGGTTTACTTGGATCAAGAGGTTTCACCACTCTTTGGGGCCTTAGAATCTTCAACTGGATCCTTAGCGGCGCCTTGATACATTAGTGAAAAGGGTGTGCTGTTTCTAATCACAACAGCCCAGACTCGTTACTTGTACTCACATTCCATTAGAGAAAACTTCTCACATGGCCCCAGATGAAAGGGGGATTAGGATGTGATTTGGTGGTATGACAAGACAAGTGAAAACTTGGGTATTAATGAGAATACTAGGTGGTCTGCCACAGCAGAATTTCATGTTTCTATTGCCATAAATGCTATTTACTGAGCCAAATATTTCTCTCTATATGGTTTTTGCTACTATCCACATAATCCACTTTCTATTTCCTTTCCTTCCTCTTTCATATAGAAGACAGCACTCAAATAATAACTTCATAAACCTTTAATTTCCTACTGTAATTTTGAAGTAATTAAGCACTTGTCTGATTTTCTGAGAATTTACACGCACACACACACGGGGAGGGCAGAGAGAAAGAGAGGGATGGAGAGATCTTTATGTATCAAATAAAGCAAGGATTGATCAAAAGATTTGAATTGATTGTGTCTTTCCATCATCTCTCTTACACAATAAAATCAACTATTTCATGAAAAGCCATGTTACTGATTGCTCTGCATGTTTGACTAAGGGAATAGCCACCCTGTGCTAGAAATCTTTTCCATATAAAGAAAAACACCAGAATTTTTCCTGATTATCCTGCAGTGTACCAAAGTATACTTGGTTCATAGTATGCTTTCACAAGAATCAGTATTTCCTTTTCTGTCTAAAGCAATTGCTATATCACCATAATGAAATATGTCTTGAAACTAGATATAACTGGGATCGACTTCAGACCCCACTACTCCTTAGTCACATGACAAGTCACTTATCCCTCTGAATGTCAATGTCTTTATCAGTAAAATGGAGAAAATAGACCAGATGTTCTGGGTTGATCCAGAGGAATCTGAGAGCATGTAGATAACCACATAATATCCTTTCAAAAAGTGCCATATGTTCTCTTCTTTCTCCTCTGAGTTGCCTTTTTTAACTACTTCTCAATTCCAATTTTGAGTACTTCCTGCATCCTCTGGATCTTGGCTCCTTATTATTTCCTCCCATCAGTCATTGGGGAAAAACTTTCTCCTTCTCTTTCTATAGGAAAATCTGTAGCATGACTAATTATTTACAGTGACGGTCCCCAGTGTATGTCAATTTTCTAGAACATGACTCTTGTATGATGCTCAAGAATTCAGATGATTTTCAGTGATCCTTGGTCTCAGGTTGCCCTCAGTACCTTGCAGTTCTCTAGTATGCTGGCATGGTAAACTGTTGTATCACTGGATAGACAAAGAGCTCTAAGGGCATTGCTGATGATTGACTGTGTTTTTTTTTTTTTTTCTTATATGGAGCTTCCATTTACCTCAACTATTATAAATTACTTGGATCTAAACCCCTAGTAGCTAACACCCAGTGCCTTTTCACAATCATGAAAGCACGGCCATCTTTTTTTTCTTGCTCTTGAGAAAGACGTATTACATACTGATAGACACATGAAAATGTCTATTTGCTTCTTGAGGAATTTGCACTGGGTATAAACTCAAATGTATAATGTAGACTTCTTTGAATATAATCCTAATGGAAACACTACAACATATGTTGCCTTTCCCTACATTTTCATGTGTGAAAACAAAAGGTTAAAAATGCTGTATTCATCATATTATAGGAAAATTTAAAACATTTTAAAAGACATATATTTATTTCTAATTTTTCTTTAGCATGTATTTCCCACTTTTAAAATCTTGGTTTTATTAAAAATATATACATTAAATAATTTTTCTTATATAAATACTAATTTTAAATATATTTTAACATTTACACACTATAAATTTAATATTGTACTAGTATTTATTTTACATTACCATTCACTTGTCAAGATATTTGGAGCAAACCTCAAATGTTAATAATGGTTTTCCACAGTTATACACTTTAATTTACACAGTGTTAAAGGCATCATATCTTTTTATTGTAGGTAATGTTTCATTTACTTTTACCCACTAATAATAAAGAAGAAAAACAAGCTAATGAAATTTATATAATAATCTCCTCCAAGAATTAAGCTGACAGTAAGCAGGGAGAATAAATGTTGTATGAATAAAATACCCTGAGGGTAGCATCTTTGCACACTGCCCATTACTGTCAACCAGACCTAGAAGAATGAGCTCCTCCTGATCAAAGAAAAAGAAGATGACATTTGTGCCTGGGTAGATACTGATTGAATTTTTCAGTCTTTTGGAAAATTATAGCTTGACCCAAACATACACTTCTGTTTTGTTTCCTTTGAGACAGCCAAGAATATGAGATAATAATTCCAAGCATCTCAAATAGCAGGAGATGCCAAGACTGATGCATTGTTTCCTATTTCACGAGCTCAGGACAGGATGCTCGGCTCATAAACACATTTAGGGAGCTTGATAGGACATGGAATCACTTACACAGCACTGAGTCTCCATTTTTAATTCCCTTCCAAAATTAATTTTTATGACTTCCCAGGGAGCCTCCTCAATTCCCAACATACATCATAAAATTTTGAGTCAATATTTAATGAGGTTCTTTGCATAGATCTGCATTATTTCCCAAGTCTCTACATGCCACATGTTTATTCAACTCATTGGCCCATCTCTGAAATAAACTATTAAGAGAAAGTCATTATCCCTTTATAGTTTTATAGCATGCAGAATTTTCAATCTTAATCTTAATAATAATGGAATTTTTAAAGTTTGTATGAATACAGTCATTGCTGAGAGCATACTGTGTGTTACTGTGCTAGAGTATAAAAAAAGATATAAATAAAAATAGTGATCACTCCTCTCAAAAATTCATAGGTAAATATCAAAAAAGTTATTATGATGAGTGTATTAGGTAAAACAAATTGCTATGAAACACCTGGGCACTAGTCCTTTCTGTCATGCTATTTTTTCACAGAATGCTATAGATTCACTTAAAAACTAGCCCAGACTTATCGGTTCATTAGATACAATAAAATTAGTAAGTGCATGGTCTGACTCAATTGATCCGTATACCACTAAATATATTGCATAAATATGAGATTGTCCTTGAGCATCTGCCTGAGTTTGCCTCTAGGACCCCCACGACTAAAAAATCTGCAGGTGTTCAAGTCTCTTGTAAAAAACAACATAGTATGAGTATTTACACATAACCTAGTTACATCCTCATATATTTTCAATCATCAATCATCTCTACATTACTTAAAATACTAGTAAAATGCAAATACTATACAATAACGGTTGTTATACTGTATTGTTTAGGGAAAAGTGGCAAGAAAAAAGCTTACACATTAAATATAGAATAATGTTTTTCTTTGCATATTCTTGATCTGCAATTGGATGAATCCACTGATATGAATTCCATGGATATAGAAGCATGTGTGTATACATAAGAAGTATTTTTACATCATAATGGTGATAGTTGTTAATGTTATAAGTATGTATTGCCATTTGTAAAGTTAATGATGAAAGAAAAAATTAAAGAATCAATGATGTAAGAATACAAAATAGAACACAATGAATAAGAAGCCTATAACTCTGTCCGGGGCTTAGGATATAGGGAGGGGAAGGTCTGACATGGGACTCACATTTATACTGAGCCTTAAAGGAATTATAGACACATGGTAGACAGACAGATGATTATGGTCAGACAGAGATCAGAGAGAGACTACTTCAGTCTGTAAAAAAGTAAGTGCATGAAGGTGTGAGAGATTACATAGAAAATTTTAGGAATGGCAAAGAAAACTGGTACCTGTCAAATAGAGAGAGCCATTGTCATGCAAATTCAGTGATTCTTTTCTTGGCAGAGTTGCAAAGATATTGATGGTTTGGTTGAATATTGGTGGATGATGCTGGTTGTCACTGAGATTTTGGAAGCAAAAATGACTGGAAACAGGAGATCAATTAAGATGCTTTTGCAATGTTTCACAATCATAAAGGAGAGGTGTTATGTTTGAGACAGGCAGGGATGAGTTCTAGAACTGTTTTAAGCAGAAAGCAAAAACTTGTGAGCTAGTTATATGGTAGGCATAAGCAAGAGATGAAAGTAAAGGATTACTTTGTGGGTTGAAGGTAGCTGATTTAATTATCAAAATGATGAGTGGAAAAGGTTTTTAGGGACAAAATTTAATGAAAAAAATAGAATTCTTTATCTTGAATACCTATAGTACATGTAAACAGGAATTTTCAAGAAAGTATTAATATAAATTGGAGCTGCAAAAATAAAATAAGCTGAACACAATCTAGGCAATTTATGACAAACCCATAACCAATGTTGTACTGAATAGGGAAAAGTTGGAAGCAAATGGTGTTAGTTATCTTACTCAAATGCCTCAGTATTGCAAGTGCTGTCTGAGGAGTAGGAAAGACCCTTTCATTTTCTCCACCTCAGTTCCACAATTTGTAAAGTTTTTGTAACAATTTTTGTTCTTTGATTTATTGAAGTTCCCAGGGAAACATCAGAGAATAAAAAGCTAAGTGAAGTAAGTTTGCAATAGATGCATTTTTAAATTTCAAATAGATACATTGAAAATAAACAGATGGAAAAAGATATATTATGTTAACAATAATCATGCAAATATTGGAATGTTATATTATTATTATTATTATTATGAGTTAAGTAAAAAATTACCATAGAGGGATATTCAGTAGTGATAAAATGATCAATATTTTTTGAAGCCAGTACAATCCTATGGATATAGAAAAATGAAAATGAAGAGAAAAATATAGGTAAATCACAAACATTGACATTTTAATACTATAGCACTATCAGTAAATGGGACACACCAAAAATCAGGATGGACATAAAAGATTTGATAACATTATCAATTATTTTCAGAAAATTGTGATTTATAAAACAACACTTCACCTCAAAACTGCAAAACACACTTATTTTTCAAATGGACATAGATTATTCATTGAATGTATGTGCTGGACCATAAAATAAATATCAATAATTTCAAAATAATGAAGTAATTCAGAATGTTTCCTGAACATAGGAAAATTAAACTAAAATCCAAAAATAAAATTAGCAAAATTAAATATGTAACATCTATTTCCCCAATTATTCTGATATGAAGTTATATACTTCTAAATAATCCAATGTTCAAAGAAGAAATCACAAATAATTTAAAAACATTGTGAACTAGATGACAATACAATGTATCAAAATATATATAGTACAATTCTGGAAAATAAGGAAAGTTTAAAATCAGTGTTTCCATTTTAAGAAGTGAGAAAAAAGGCAGTGCATTAAACCCACATTACGGTGATTGATGAAATCGAAAATTAACAGAGTTGAACACTGGTCTTCCAAAAGATAAATAAAATTGAAAAAGCACAAGCAGTATTCATGAAGAAGGGCAAACATACTCACTCAAATTATCAATAGCAGTAATGAAAGAGGGTTTATCACTACCAGCTCAAACTCCATTAAACAGATAAGAGAGGAGTATCAGGCATAATATAAGTCATTTGACAACCTAGATAAAATTAACAAATTGCTGAAGACCACAACTTTTCAAGTTTGATAAAAGTAGAAATTGAAAAAAGTAGAAATAGTTTTACATCATATACTTAGAAAAAGATTAATTTTGTTTTCAAAAATAAAATTATCCCAAATGAAAGTTTATATTTAGATGGATTCCCTGGTGTTTTCTACTAAATGCTTATGGAATAAATCTTGAAAATAAGTAAGGAAGGAACATAGCCAAACCTGCTTTATGAGATGTGCTTATCCTTATTACCAAACCTTGACACAGATACTGGAGTTATCAAATACAGCAGTCCACCACTCTCATGACACGATTCTTAACCGTAGTAAATAGAATTCAGCAATACATAAGCAGAATAATTCATTATGAATGAGCAAGTACAATTTACACTACAGACCCAAGTTTAACAGTAAAAAAAAAATTAGTCACTTTGCTGACATATTAAGATAATGAAATTAGAAATATATCTCAGTAAATCGGCAAAAACAGTGGACACAATTTAAAACAAGAATAACTTAGAGTCGGGGCATTTCCTCAGTCTGCTAGAGCACATTTAGAGAAAACACCTGTAGTACATCAAACTTAATGGTAAAATAGTGATTTGTTTCCCTAAGATCAGGAATACTAGGAGGCTATCTCCCCTCAACAATACTTTTCAACGTTATCTTGGAGGTCCCAATCAATGCAATAAGACAAGATAAAGAAATACAAACAGTTAAAGGTTTATTATGGCACCATGATTATAGAAATAAATAGGAAAATTAAGAAACTCACAAAACAGTCTCAGAAAACCAGGTTACAGGATAAAAGGCCAAGATACGAAAATCGACCACATTCTTTTATACCATGAGCTGAAAATTGGAAAAGGAAATTTAAAATGAATTTATGATAGCATAAAATGTTTAAAACACTTAAGCTTAAACTTAACAAAAGATGTGTAAGCATTCTATTTAAAAACTATTAAACATTCATGAGAATAATAAAGAAGATCTGCAAAAGATGAAAAAGTGAACTGTGATGATAGACTGGAAACTATTGCTATAATAAGAATTCTCTTAGCTCAATCCCAATGAATGTGCTAATTAGCTCTTTTGTAAAACTCCAACAATTGATCTTAAATTTACATCGAAATACAATGGATTTTAAATAACCAAAATAGTTTTTAAAAATAAGAACCAAGGTGGAAAACTTCACTGCCAGATTTCCAGACTTTCTAGAACACCTTAACCATGAAAGCACAAATACAGTGATTAGTGGAACAGAAAAGAGTTATTTTAGCAAAGGTGCCAAGGCAATTCAACTGGGAATGGCAAGGCATTTCAACACATTGTGATGGAATGAATAGTTAGCATATAGAAAAATACAAACATGAATGCTTACTGCATATCATATCAAAAAATTTTTAAAAAGTTCAGATGGATTATAGAAGTAAATGTAAAGCTAAAACTATTAAGTTTCTTGAAAAAAATGCAAAAAAAAATGCAAAATCACTTCATGGACTTAGAGTGAACATACCTTCCTTCAAAGTGGCATAGAAAACACTGATCATAAAATTAAAATACAATGAATTCTATTGTTTCAAAGTTTAAAACTCCTACCAGACAAAACTAACTATTAAGAAAAGGAAAAGGTAAGTCATAGATTGGGGGGAAAATACATTCTGTTCATATTTCTGGCAAAATCTTTTATTCCAAATACAAGCATATTAAGTCTCCTGCAAGATGGAAAGCCAAGACACTGTGGCAAAAAAATGACCTCAATGAAAGATCTCTGTGAGTGAGAGCCCAGTGGAAAGAACAGGCCATCAAAGAAGGAGGTACCTTTCTCTGAAGGGAGGAGAGAACTTCCACTTTGACTATGACCTTTCTAAATAAGATCAGAGTTTCTGAACTCAAGAGGCTTCCATAGCCTTGGCAACTCATGACAAGAGCCTCAGGTGACGACTGATATCATAAATAAAAGTATCAATTTTTTTATGATTTTTTTAACTTTTATTTAATGAATATAAATTACCAAAGTACAGAATATTGATTACAATAACTTCCCCCCCATAAAGTCCCTCCAACCCGCAACCCTCCCCTTTCCCACTCCCTCTCCCATTCCATTCACATCAAGATTCATTTTCAATTCTCTTTATATACAGAAGATCAGTTTAGCATACATTAAGTAAAGATTTCAACAGTTTGCTCCTGCACAGAAACATAAAGTGAAAAATACTGTTTGAGTACTAGTTATAGCATTAAATCACAATGTACAGCACACTAAGGACAAAGATCCTACATGAGGAGTGAGTGCACAGTGACTCCTGTTGTTGACTTAACAAATTGACACTCTTGTTTATGGCATCAGTAATCACCCTAGGCTCTTGTCATGAGCTGCCAAGGCTATGGAAGCCCCCTGGGTTCACTGACTCTGATCATTTTTAGACAAGGCCATGGTCAAAGTGGAAGTTCTCTCCTCCCTTCAGAGAAAGGTACCTCCTTCTTTGATGACCCATTCTTTCCACTGGGATCTCACTCACGGAGATCTTTCATTTAGGTTTTTTTTTTCCCCCCAGAGTGTCTTGGCTTTCCATGCCTGAAATAGTCTCATGGGCATTTCAGCCAGATCCGCATGCCTTAAGGGCTGATTATGAGGCCAGAGTGCTGTCAAGACATTTCCCATTCTATGGGTCTGCTGTGTATCTCACTTCCCATGTTGGACCATTCTCTCCCTTTTTTATTCTATCAGCTAGTATTTGAAGACACTATTCTTGTTTATGTGATCCCTTTGGTTCTTAGTCCTATCATTACGATCAATTGTGAACAAAAATTGATCACTGGGACTAGTGAGATGGCATTGGTACATGCCAACTCGATGGGATTGAATTCGAATCCCCTGGTATGTTTCTAACTCCATTCTGGAGATTCCTCAGAAACCTGAAGATAACCCTACCATTCAACCCAGCCATCCCACTCCTTGGAATTTACCCAAAGGAAATTAAATTTGCAAACAAAAAAGCAGTCTGCACATTAATGTTTATTGCAGCTCAATTCACAATAGCTAAGACCTGGAACCAACCCAAATGCCCATCAACAGTAGACTGGATAAAGAAATTATGGGACATGTACTCTATAGAATACTATACAGCAGTCAAAAACAACGAAACCCAGTCATTTGCAACAAGATGGAGGAATTTGGAAAACATCATGCTGAGTGAAATAAGCCAGTCCCAAAGGGACAAATATCATATGTTCTCCCTGATTGGTGACAACTAACTGAGCACCAAAGGGAAAACTTGTTGAAGTGAAATGGACACTGTGAGAAACAGTGACTTGATCAGCTCTTGTCCTGACTGTTGATGTACAATATAATACTTTATCCATTTTAGTATTTTTTTTGTTCTAGTACCATTGGTTGAACTCTGTAATTAACACACAATTATTCTTAGGTGTTTAAATTTTAACTGAAAAGTGATCCCTGTTAGGAATTTGGAAAACATTATGTTGAGTGAAATAAGCCAATCCCAAAGGGACAAATACCACTTGTTCTCCTTGATAGGTGACAACTAACTGAGCACCAAAAAGGAAACCTGTTAAAGTGAAATGAACACTATGAGAAACGGTGACTTGATCAGCCCTCACCCTGACTGTTGATGAGCAACTAAAAGTATCAATTGTTAAACCACAACAGGAGTCACTGTGCACTTACTCCCCATGTAAGACCTCTGTCCTTAATGTGTTGTGCTATGAGAATTAACAGTAAAACTAGTCTTCAAACAGTACTTTATACTTTGTGTGTCTGTGTGGGTGCAATCTGTTGAGATCTTTACTTAGTATATACTAAGTTGATCTTCTGTATAGAAAGATAATTAAAATGAATCTTAATGAAGAATGGGATGGGAGAGGGAGTAGGAAATGGGATGGTTGCGGGTGGGAGGATGGTTATGTGGGGGGTGGACCACTATAATCCAAAAGTTGTACTCTCAAAATTTATATTTACTAAATAAAAGTTTTAAAAAGTCTCCTGCACTCAGCAATCCAATTTAAAAGTGAGTAAAAACTTGTAACAGTCATCTATTACTGAGTAACACACAAATTATTGCAAATTTGACTTAAAAATGATCATTTACTTTGCTCACAAAGCTACCACTTGGATAAGGCTGGGAGAGGACAGAATATAGATACCTGCATTATATGGCAGTAGTTCAGATGACATGAGGACCAAGAATAACTTGAAGCATGGTGGTTGGAAGTACCTGCCTTCCTGTTCACATACATACCTATGCATTGTTCCTGATGAAGGCTGGTAAATTGTGAGCGATCATTTTCCACAACACACTAATCATGGCCTGTTTGTATGACTTCTTGACTTCCTGTTGTCAAGTGATTGGGGACCAAGAGCAAGCGTCTGAAGAGAACCTGGAAGCAGAAGATGCAGGTTATTAAGGTTTAGGCTCAGAGACCAGCCAGTACTTTTTCTGCTTTATAGGTTGAGTCAGGAAGGCACAGAACCTAAATGCAGCAGAAAGTGCCAGAGAGCCCATTACTTGCTAGAAGGAGAAGAGAATGTGGTGGGTGTGGTTCAGAACTGCCACTGTCTGCCCCCGAGCCACAGATTACTGATTACTGTGGTCATTTCCCCAGATAAAATACACTCATCTCCTTTTTTTTTTTTTTTTTTTCAGGCAGAGTGGACAGTGAGAGAGAGAGAGACAGAGAGAAAGGTCTTCCTTTTGCCGGTGGTTCACCCTCCAATGGCCCCCGCAGCTGGCACGCTGCGGTCAGCGCACCGCGCTGATCCTATGGCAGGAGCCAGGAGCCAGGTGCTTATCCTGGTCTCCCATGGGGTGCAGGGACCAAGCACTTGGGCCATTCTCCACTGCACTCCCTGGCCACAGCAGAGAGCTGGCCTGGAAGAGGGGCAACCGGGACTGAATCCGGCGCCCCGACCGGGACTAGAACCCTGTGTGCCAGCGCCGCAAGGCAGAGGATTAGCCTAGTGAGCCGCGGTGCCGGCCACTCATCTCCTTCAAAAACTACTCAGATTTCTTATCTATAACATCATCAGGCTCAAAATGGAAGTCCAGGGGTCTCGCCATCTGAATCAGACACAAGTGCAAACAAGTCAGATTTGCTTTAACTTACCAATGGTTCCTTTCAATTGGTAGTATCTCATGTATCTTATTAATATATTAAAAGCATTTTGTGGGGCCTGCACCGTGGCTCACTTAGTTAATCCTCTGCCTGTGGTGCAGGCATCCCATGTGAGCAGTGGGTTCTAGTCCCAGTTGCTCCTTTTCCAGTCCAGCTCTCTGCTGTGGCCCCAGAGGGCAGTGGAGGATGGCCCAAGTGCTTGGGCCCTGCACCTGCATGGGAGACCAGGAGAAGCACCTGGTTCCTGGCTTCGGATCGGCACAGGGCCAGCTGTGGTGGCCATTTGGGGAGTGAACCAACGAGAGGAAGACCTTTCTCTCCGTCTCTCTCTCTCTCTCTCTCACTGTCTGTAACTCTACCTCTCAAATAAATAAATAAATAAATAAAATAAAACTTAAACAAAAGGATTTTGTTTCTCTCAAATTCCAAAATAATTTCTTTACATTACACTATTTTATAGGCTTCACTAACAACCCTCTAGATTTTCTTATCTTTTGCTTGAAATTCTTAGGATTTTATTAAAATCCTTTAGTTTTCACTTGCCATTCAGCAGCAAAGCCAATGCCTCATGTTTAGGTGTTTTTTTGTTGTTGTTTTGTTTTGTTTTGTTTTGTTTTGTTTTTATTTGAAAATCAGAGACGGAGACATACAGAGGGATCCCCTCCATCTGTTGTTCAGCCTCCATCTGCCTGCAACAGCCAGGGCTGAGCTGGGCTAATGACTCTACACAATTCTCTCAAGTGGGAGACAGTGACCCCAACACAATTCTCGCATGTGGGAGATAGTGACCCCAATACGTACGCATCATCTACTGCCTCCCAGGTTGTGTGTTAGCAGGAAGCTGGAACTGGGAGTTGAGCCAGCAGTTAAACTCTGGCATTCTCATTAGGGATGTGAGCCTTCCCAAGTAGCAGCTTAATCCCTGTTCTAAATGCCTGCTGGAAGTGGTTTAGTTTTTGTTATGTAACAACCAAAACCTACTGTGGGTTGTAACGCTGCATAACAACCATCCCTTGGACAAGAGGCTCACAGTACTCTTTTATTTTGCTCTTGAGCCTGCAGCCTGGAGAAAGCTCAGTGGGGACAACTTGCACCTGCTTCCCTTGGCTTCCCTTGGCGTAGCCTAAGGCAGTTCAGATGAGGTTAGAGAATCCACTTCCAAGATGATGGTGCACTTGGATCGTGCAAGTGGGTATGAGCTATCGGTTCCTATCCACATAACACCTCCCTACCTGACCCAAGGTGGCATGGTTTTTAAACTGTATGATGGCTGGAGAATATTAGGTGAAGCATATCACCTTTCAAAATCTAGCCTCTGAAGCCACATAGCAGCACTTCCATCAGCCAAGGCAGACACAACACCTCACCCTTGACTAAGAAGAAGGGGTGGATATCCGTTACACCAGCCAACGGCAAGAATATCAAGAATACATTGTAAAGGAAATATATGTGATGGAAGATGTTGTGGCTGTTTTTATTATTATTAGCTTGGAAAATATATCTGCCACAGACTGAACAGATCCTTCACAAAAGAATATACACAAATAAGAAATAACAAACACACAAAAAAGACACTCATCATTGGTCCTCAGGGAAATGCAAATTAAAACCACACAACAAAATTGCACATGCATACAATTTCAGAGCACTTTCACATGGCTACAATTAAAAAGATTGATAATAATTTGTTAGTAAATACTAACAAGGATGTGGGACAATTAGAACCATCATATACTGCTGGTCATAGTGTAATATGTTACAATCTCTTTGGAAAACTGGCAGTTTCTGAGGAAGTTAATAGCAGCTTAACACGGAGATATTTACACAAGAGAAATGAAATGTTGTGCACAAAAGCTGTGCATAAGAATATGCATTTTCTAGCAGCTTTATTTTTAATAGTAAAAGACTAGAAATAACACAATGGCCGCCGGCGCCATGGCTCAATAGGCTAATCCCCCGCCTGCGGTGCCGGCACCCTGAGGTTCTAGTCCCAGTTGGGGCGCCAGATTCTGTCCCAGTTGCTCTTCTTCCTGTCCAGCTCTCTGCTGTGGCCCGGGAGTGCAGTGGAGAATGGCTCAAGTCCTTGGGCCCTGCATCCGCATGGGAGACCAGGAGAAGCACCTGGCTCTGGGCTTCAGATCAGTGCGGTGTGCAGGCTGCAGTGCGCCGGCCGCAGCGGCCATTGCGAGGCAAACCAACGGAAGAAGGAAGACCTTTCTCTCTGTCTCTCTCTCTTACTGTCCACTCTGCCTGTAAAAAAAGAAAAAAAGAGTTTTAAAAAAAAGAAATAACCCAATGGCCATCAATATAAGCATGGACAAATTGTGTTATATTCTTACACAGAACTATTTATCAATAAAGTAGCAAACTATCATATGGGAAACAATATGAAGTGAATTCAAAAGTATCATGTAATGGGAAGGGATCTAGATACAAAAGGGTGTATGATATTTTCTCCTATTTATATTAAGTTCTGGAACAAGCAAGATCATTGATGGTGAAAGAAATTAGAATGGATGTTGTCTATGGAAGGAAAATTAATTTGAGATGACAAATGGAAGCTTTCTAAGATGATGAATATGTCTTATATCTTGATCAGAGCAGCAATTCTCCAAAGGTATACATTTTTCAGAACTTATGCATTTCATCATATTTAAATTTTGCTTCATTAAAACAGTTCTAAAATTCATTGATTTGCATACACATTTATGTGCTTCAATGTTATATTACAATAAATACACTTAAAAGAAACTTGAGATTAATGTGTGAAATTCCTTCAGATGACCTCTGACCCCTGGTGAAGGGAGTCATGGATGCTCTTGGGTTATTCTTGGTGGTTTTATGATTTCAACCTGCTTGTGAACTCCCAGTCATTGAACTCTCAACTTCTCAACACCAATTTGACATCAACATTGAAATCCCAGCTTTACCAATGCGGCCCTTTTCAAATTTTAATGTGCCCCTAAATCTTGCCAAACTACAAATTCTGAATCACCAGATCCAAGGTGGGCTCAGAGCTCTAACAAGCTCGAAGGTGATTTTGCATGGCTGTGCATGAACTGACCTTGGGGTTGCAAAGCTGTAGTGTACACTAATGTAGCTCTCCTCTCTGACTTCCGCTGTTCTAGGATGTCTCAGGCAAGAATCTCTGACCCCTTGCATAAAACTCTGCTGCCACCTGCCAGACCACTTCCTATGCTAGGTCAGCTCCAATCCCACGGAACTGTGTTATTGAACCGCTGTCCACATGGAAAGTATTGAGTCTCATTTACCTGAGGTATAATTGTTCCTATTTCCATTGATTTTCTAAAGTAATGGACATTTCATATGACCTGTATTTAGTATTATTTTGTGCATCTAAGCCTTGCTAAGACTTAACTGCACTTCCTGGAAGCCTTAAAAAGTAAATAGTAAAAATGATTGAATTTTTCATCATTAACTCAGAGACACGATTTGCCTGCAAGGGAGTGATACCCTCTGGAGCTATTGAGTTCTGTTTATTCCTTCTACAGAGGTCCTAGACTGCAATTCTTTCCGGGCTCTTGTGTGCTTTTGGAAATAGGTTTGTTTTTCTAATTCCCTGACAGACTCTCAGTTGTTAGATCTTATTATTAGACTTCAGTTTGCCTGGTTCGGGCTGGCATCATTCCCTCTTCTAATTGCCATTTCAATTCAATTATAACAATTTAAAATAAATAACTGAGAAATGATATTGCAGGTTTGCTGAAAGTGAAAGTGAAAAGAGTCTGAATAAGGACAGAAAGCTTCCTCCTTTAGGAACAAGCGGGAACTTTCAGTGCCTGACTTACCCCGCTGGGTATCATTCAGACCAATGTCACTCTCTTTTTGCTGTTGGGCAATATTCTACAACAAAGTTTGCCCTTGTTTATTCTATTAACAACTTACAATAGACCTGGCTGTGGTACTTACCAAAATTTAGGATTGGAAAGTCCCAGCCTTAGGGATGCTTACCCATAAGACCCTGAGGATTCTACATTTTGGTAAACAACTCAGGGGCTTCTAAAAAACCTTGTCCCCGTGGAAGCTGAAGATCACAGTACCTTTTATCACCTCAGTGCCTCCTTTTGCTCTGGTCGTCTTGGTCATGGCAAAGTCTAACTTTCCATGCTTCACTAGATGATTTGTTTGTCTCAATTAGGAAGCTTCTTATCACTTAATGATTCAATCTTTTCCATTTCTTAGGAGTGGAAAATGAGATGGAAATGTACTAACTCATGGAGCTGGATTCCAAGTCTGCTCCGTGATCCTCCAAACTTAAATGCTGACTGGATAGACCGCCTAAGCTACAACTTCACCTATCTGCCAACAAACACAAGTTATTCCTAAATGAAAAACAAAACCAGATGTATAACCTAAGGTCTGAACTTCAGTTCACCTTATTAATGTGAAAACAATGTCCTTTATTTGAAATATATATCATCTATCTAGAAATTAATAGCACTACACATTTTAAACTCCTTCTAAAAGTGGGTTTTTATTCCTTTTCATCTGTCTAAAGCAATCGAAGGTTTTGTTTCAGGTTGAATCCAAGAGAGAAAAGACATCTCTGAGACAAATTCTGGTATAAAAATTGTGTAGCATCTCTGTGTCTGTATCCTAATACCTGAGAATTGTAGAGAAAATCACAAGTTCATGGTCACCACCCTCAACTGTGTGTCCTGTATTGCTTAGATATCTTTGTACACTTTACTAAGTGCCTTCCTCGCCCACTCTGCACAACTATTCAAATATTTATTAAGGAAATGTGAGCCAGACATTGCACTACCTGCTAGAAATAGAGAAGCGGGAAAGTGAAAGAGCAGAAAAAATCTTTCCTTGTGGAGATAAGGAAATCTGGATAACAAGATAATACGATAATCAGCAGTGGTAAGGAGAAAGTACTGAAGAAGGGAAGGAGTCGGGAAATATCTATAGGACAGCTGAGATGTCAGTGTGACCAGGAAAGACTTCTCTGACTCAAATCCTAAAAGATATGTAGAAATTTGCCACTTGAACATCCTGAGAAAGAAGCCTCTGTCTCAGGTGGAGGAAGGAAGTAGTAGGTGCGACAACCCTGGGACCTTGAGTGATGCATTTGTTCATGGGAGGTTGAACAAAGGGGAGAAAGGTATCAGTTCAGCTCAAAGAGGAGCCAGATAGGGAGTGAGCTGAATCATGGATGCCTTACAGGTTTTTAAAAGCTATGTTAGGTTCTTACTCTGAGTAGGAAGTTGTGGCTGTGTTTGAGCACAGCGATATGCTCTGACTTGAGTTCAAGAGAATCATTCTGCCACTATGTCAAGAACAGAGTGGAGACAGAGATGAGGGTAGAAGTAGTCTGAATGGGTTATGGGATATTGTAAAAACCCAGGCTTTATATGAAATGATTTCTAATTTTCCTTACTGTTGAAAAAATTCACAAAATATCTTTCTTCTTTTCACTCTTTATTGATGGTATAGTCCACTGGAAAATTTGAGCACTCTAAGGGGAACACCCTTTTCATTTATAATTATCTTCAAATCTGCAATTGTGATATGCATTACAATTGAGGAATTATGCTCTTCATATGAAAGATAGACAGTAAAATGCACTGAGTGAGAATACTGGCTTTGAAAATAAATTTGTAGGCCGGCACCACGGCTCACTAGGCTAATCTTCTGCCTGCGGCGCCGGCACACGGGGTTCTAGTCCCGGTTGGGCTCCCTGATTCTGTCCCAGTTGCTCTTCTTCCTGTCCAGCTCTCTGCTGTGGCCTGGGAGTGCAGTGGAGGATGGCCCAAGTCCTTGGGCCCTGCACCCGCATGTGAGACCAGGAGAAACACCTGGCTTCTGGCTTTGGATCAGCGAGGTGCGCCGGCTCCAGCGGCCATTAGGGGGTGAACCAACGGTAAAGGAAGACCTTTCTCTCTGTCTTTCTCTCTCACTGTCCACTCTGCCTGTCAAAAAAAAAAAAAAGAAAAAGAAAATAGATTTGTAAAGTATAGTTCTGTCTCCTCCACCTGAATTGTGTCACATGGACATGTTCCTTAGTAATTATCAGTTTCTTCATCTGAAAAATAAAGACAGGCTAAGAATTACTTGAACATATAGAATGAGAATCACATAAAGAATATAATCATATTACTTAAAACAGAGCCTGGCACATGATTAAAGCTCAATAAAACGTAATTTCATCCTTGTTATGGAGTCCATCTCTCCTCCTTACTTGAAAACTTAACCCTATGGGTGAACATTTGGCACAATGGTTAAGACCATGCCTGCAACACCCGCATCTCAGATTGGACTGCCTGGGTATGAGTTCAGGCTGCACTTCTGATTCTACCTTCCTGCTCACATGCACCTGGGAGGCAACAGGCAGTGGTCAAAGTGATTGGGCACCTGCTATCCATTGGTAGACCAAGACTGAGTCCTAGGCTCCTGCTTTCGGTCTGGCTCATTCCTCGCTGTGGTAGGCATTTAGAGAGGGAACTAGTAGGTGGAAGATTCTCTCTCTCTCTCTCTCTCTCTCTCTCTCTGCATACATGTATGTGAATGTGTGTGTTTCTTTCAATAAAGAAAATTATTTAAAGAGAAAGAAATCTCACTCCAGTGATAATTGTCCCTTCCTCCTACATCTTCAACATTTTCTTACTGACCAATCCATCTCTTCAGTAATTGAACAAGTTCAGATCATCCCTGTCTTAAAAAAAAAAAAAAACCCTCCCTGGACTCAACTTTATTTTAACTTAGGTTTATTATACACAAAAGAGCTTAACACGAAAGGATTGGGGACTTATTTGAGAGAAAAACAAAAGTGAGGCAGGAGAGCATAAAGCAGCACTAAATGAGGTGTTAGCCCATCAGTATCAGTCCTCACTTGTACTTCAGGTTGTTCAAGACATATGACTGTTTGATGTTGGAACTCTCTCTAGGCAGGCTGCAAGAAGGAAATATGATTCTAGCGGCCCTGCGGAGAAAGGAAAATGAGGACACGGAGTTGCTTGACTTCCTTTATCTCTCAATTAGTGCTGGGCAACATGTGGCCCTTCGATGGTTAACATCTCTTCTGCTTTGAGTTTTGTGGTCTGGTACTTTGGGATGCCAGATTCCATACCAGAGTCAGTCAGTGTGGTGTGTGGTTGTGCTTCATCTAAGCTCAAAAATGACATGAGAAGCCAAAACATCCATGAGTGCAGCTGGACAGCTTGGCTGCACAAAAGCAGCTGTGAGAGAGAGCCTGTTTTTTCCCAGGGCAAGTAGAGCCCAGACAATAAACTTGGGCTGGCCAAGCAGAGTTGATTGGCTTCCACTCAGGTCAAAGACCTGGGAGACAAGTGAGACCAAAGCAATGCGATGAGTTACATAGTATTTATGGGTAATATGGCCCTGTACCCTCAAATTTCCTCCTGCCTCTTCAACTCTGAGCAAACATGCTGAAATGTTGGTCTGCATACGTTGTTGCTTCTTTATATCCTATTAACTCAAACTTTTGGTTTACCCATTAACACAAACCTCACCCTCAAATGTGGCCCTAACTCTTATATTTTAAAATTCTCATCTTATTTGAACTTTCAGATTCATTAGATGTGAATTGACACTTTCTTCTCTAGGCAATCTGTACCCTTGGCTTTCAAGGCAGGGACTTCTGGATTCCCTCCTATCTCTCTGGTTGCTTCTTTCCTGTATTCTCCTCCACGGTGGTTCCTTTAAAGATAAAGATCCCTGAGGTTGGATTTTCAGTTCTCTTTGCTGCTCTCCCTACATGCTCTTCTTTGGTACATGCTTATGTCTTTAATTTCTATGTATAATCCAGAACTTCCTACCCTCCAATATGGCTTCCATATGCTGAAAACAACGTGCCATAACACCACAACCTCCATGTTGCTATATTCCCTAGGAATATTTTTAGAGAAGCAGAGAAACAGAAAAAAAAAAAAAGGCAGAAATAAATTTCCCATTCACTGATTCACTTCCCAAGTGCCCCACAAAAATTGAGGCTGGTCTGGGCCTGAAGTCGGGATCCAGGAACTTAATTCAGGTCTCCCATGTGAGTGGCATGAACACAATTACTTTAGCCATTGCCGTTTACTCTCAGGACTCACATTGGTAGGAAATCGGACTTAGGAATAGAGCTGAGTATTGAACACAGGCACCCTGAATATGGGACATGGGAACTTTAGCCAGCTTCTTGGCCACTAGGCTAGATGCCCTCTGATACCTAACATTAGAATTATCATCTATTTAACTTGGTAGTAGCATTTGATAGGTTGAGGCTCTCTGCTCTTCCTGGAACAATCTCTCCTCTTTAAGCAGACAGGAGATTTTAATCCTAAGTTCTTGACAGTTTATTTTATTTTTGTAGATTTTTTCAACCTTTGTTGAGCAATTAAATGTTGAGATTACTTCAGGTCCTTTCTCTTTGGATGATTTAACTCATTGTTATTACTTTGAATGATGGTGTATGGATGAGGTATATACTACATTCACATCTCCAGTTTATACTTTTTCTCATACTTTCAGGCATTACTATCAATGTGCCTCCTTGTAGCTCATCTTGAATATTTCAAGAGAATATAAAACTCAACTTCTACAAAGCAAAACTTAAGAGCTCTTATCTAAAACTTTATGTATTTTCATTGGTCTTTATCATTGTGAATAACAGTAATAGTCATTGAATTTTGCAAGTCAGAAATTAAGCAACATTTCACTCTCCCTCAATCTTTAATTCCATTCTCATCAAAGCTCTCAATATTGCCTTCAAAGTCCCCTCCTGAATTTATTCATTTTTGTTTGTGTCTACTATCTTCACTGTAGTGCAGGTTTTCCATCATTACTCGTCTGAGCTTTTTCAATCACCTTACTAGACTACCACATTTGCTGTTATCCCTCTCAAATCCACAGTCAACATAGCAGATAGGGTGATCTTGTCAAAAATATGAATTATACTTACACTCTTGAATAAAGGCTTAAAATCCCAGCATAACCCAAAGACATTTGCATCGCCCACCCCATCTTTGTTTGCAGCCTAAGCTCACCACGTGTGTTTATGATTGTACTCACTTTCCAGACACATTGGCCTCTCTTCTGTTATCCCTTTCTCCTTCCATGTGCCCTTTTGCCACACACCCTTTGTGGACTTGTCTTCTCTTAAGAGCAATCATACCTCTTTCCTTACTCTAGTTAGATTTTAAACATCCTTTAGCTTGAAACATAATTTTTTTTTTATTTTCTAGAGAATCCCAGACATAATTCCTATAAGAAAAAAAATCTACACTTATATGAAATCTAGTAAACCAAGTTATTGAATAATATTTCCTCATACTCATGGCATGGCAAGTCAAATAAATGCTGAAATTCAATATTTTCTATACACGGTTGGTTACTGTCTGTTCCTGGCCCTAACCTATCCCCACTAGATTATCATGAGAGAACACATATAAGCTTTATGAGAAGAATGTGTTGGTGCCATCATATTGTCTCCAATGCCTAGAACGGTATTACGCACTTGATAGATACTCAATGAATGAATGTAGAGCAAACCAATGAATGAACACATGTAATGTGATGCTTAAGGATGTCTCTTCTTTTGAATAGTTACGTATGACTGAAAACTTCAATATATGCGCAACTGTAATGCCCTCTCATAATCTGTGTGAATTTGTTACATTGGTAAAAAGCTGAACTCCAAAGTCCAAATGCCTGGGATTCAAATCCAATATTTCCATCCAATAAATCTGAAGCCTCTTTAAATATGTGACTCCTGTAAACCTCAGTTTTTGATAAATGGAGATAGCATAGAATTCTTCTGAGGATATGAATAAATGCAGTTGAGTGGCCTTGTGACATAGTCTGTCACATAGAAAATGATCATTAAACAGTAATACTGGGGCCAGCACTGTGGCATGGTGGGTGGGGCCACCAGCTGATGTGCTGGCATCCCGTGTGGGTACCAGTTTGGATCCAGCTGCTCAAGTCCAGATTCCAGCTCTCTGTTGGGGCCTGGGAAAGCAGTGGAAGATGGTCCAAGTCCTTGGGTCCCTGCACCCACGTGAGAGACCCAGAAGGGCACCTGGCTCCTGGCTTCGGATCTGCTTAGCTCCGGCTGTCGTGGCCAGCTGGGGAGTGAACCAGTGGATGGAAGACCTCTCTCTCTTTATCTCTCCTTCTCTCTCTGTGTAACTCTGACTTTCAAATAAATCTTTTAAAAAAATAGTAACTACTGTAATCTCTGGCCTTGTTTCTTCATGTACTCATGTTTTTGCATGTATGACTTTTGTGAGCTATTTGGCTTCCATCTCTACAGTGGGCTTGGTGGAAAACACAGTCTCCCATAGTTTCACAAGAAGTCTTGTCCCACCAAACCATCTGGTTTTTGTGGTTGTACTGAAGATGTACATTTTCACAAATTTGCCTATAGCCCAAAACGGGTTACCCTCCTGCCAGCCTCACTCCACCTCCACTCTTCTCCCTGCACTAGCCTACTTGAATGCTATTTGCACTCTTAACATATGACCTGCCCTCTTGCACACATCTCTGGAATTTGCAGTCCAGTTTTCCTGTAGCCACTCATCTCATGGGAAACAACTCTGTTAGTTTCAGTTCTCTGCCTCTGCTTCCTAATCATTATGATGAAAACAGCATTTCTCTCTCCCAGCATGAGTGAATCACTGCTCTATCTAGTATACTTCTCTGAAAACTCTTGTCCCTTGTAGCTCAAGGCAGGCTTTTACACAGCCCAGCTTCTACCCCCCCTTTCTAATCACATGTTGTGTTATTTGCTGCGTGCTCATTTTTCTGTAGTCACAATAACCTCATTTCCTCTACCTTGAATGCAATGAGATATTTCTGTTTCAGGGCCTTTAGAATCTTCTAGTTCTCTCTCTCTCTCTTTGCCTACCTAATACTTGCTCTTTCTCTGGATCTAAATTTAATACGCATTCCTCAGAGCATTCTTCCTTACTAGAATTGAGTTCCTTTGTTATATATTTACATTACATAATATGCATTTCCATTGAGTCTCTTATCACAGCTGAAGTTAAGTAATAATTTGATAGTTAAGTTATTTTATTTCTATGCTGTAATTGAATAAATGAATACATGTTGTTTGATAAATAATCAAAAATACTTAAAATTGTGGCAAGAATATTGTATCCCATGTCAGAGTGCTTGAATTAGAGTTTGGGCTCTGGTTCCTGACTACAACTTCCTGCTATTGTTTACCCAAGGAGGCAGAAATAATGGTTCAAGTAATTGGGACCCTTGTCACATGTTTTGGAGGCCTAAATGGAGTTCTTGGCCCTATGCCATTGTGGGTGGGCTTTTGGGGAATGAGTCTTTAGATGGGAGCTCCTCCTTTCTGTCTTCTGCATGTTTCCCTGCCCCTTAAATAAACACATACATACACAAAACCATTTCAAAGTACTTAAGATTTGTCTTCAAATTATAAATACCTCAACAACAGCTCTTGTGTCTGTCCTGTTAATTGTCTTATATCGCATCCCTAGACCAGTAATGGGCTGATAATGGGGAGTCAAGGAGTATTTGATGACTTAATGATGATTTTAACCTTTAAAGCATAGTGTTGCATTTTGCTTGACTCCAGTTTGTCTTAGAAATCTCAAATTATCCACGGTTCTTAAGTTTTGAGTTTGGAATGCTAAACCTGAACTCATTGCTATTTTAGTGTTGCTGTCTCTTCTTGGAGTGCTGAACACAGAAACAAGTGGAATCAGAAAAGCATTGGCCCACAGGCAAGGAGGCGGGTTCAGAGCCTGTCACTGACCTGCTTTCCATCTGAGACTCTGGTGTGAGTATTGGACTAATGAAAGCTTCTCAAGTTGTCTTTAGTGTGAAATCATCCAACTGACTGTTTCTTCTTCTGTTCCAAAGGCAATGTGTGTGTATACATATATAATATATATAATATTATGCTATATATAACATAAAATAATTAAGTCATTAGTTTTGTAGATATAGTTACATGGTTTATTCATCAAACCAAGGAGACTTTCTGTTGTGGTTTGCCGGAGATGGTTGAATGTATTCTGTATATGGTGTAGAATAATTTTCCTAGTTAAAATCTAGCATAAAATAACCCAGGACAGCTGCTCAGGAATACAAGAGGAGTCTAAATATTTCTCATAGACATACAGAGCAAATAAATATTGTTTAAGAGACATAAGAGTTTGAGAAGAGTGAACTTTCCCAGTTGACTTAAAGTTGATAGAGGGGAGAACTATTTGGCCTTTGCTGGAGACAAGAAAACAAAATCACTGTGGGATTCCCTCCCTGAGGGGGGCTGATCTCCTACGTAAATTATCATGTTGAATGTGGAGAATGTCAGTTCTGTTCTCTACAATATGAAGTCTAGACAGTGACTATGTGTGTCCACATGTGCCTAAGATAGAGAGAGAAATTGAAAGACAGAGACCTCATACACTCTTATGCTTCCCTGTACAGTTTGGAAGATTTTTTCAGAGCCACACTAATTTTTACTTGAATATTTTAGACATTTTCATATCCTTCACTTAACACCCCAAAGAATAGGAACAAAATTTTGTATAGCTTGGAGTTCAAAAAAAGTGACATATTATGGTCATTTTAAGGAAACAATATCAGATATAAAAGTAATTGAGATTGTTCAATTATAATAGGAGAAAAGAATCACAGCAAATTTCATATTTTAAAAGGCCACAAATGCGAATGTTACAACAACCACCATTTATAATACCACTTGTAATATTTGATCAGTGCTTCACACAATGAAGAATCTATAAAAACTATTTTCTACAGGGAGAAGAGAAACATAATGTTTTTCAATCTGGGTTGAATAAAATTTATGTTATATGTAACTGGGACCTGTATACATGTGACTTTACATACATATGCTCATATAATTGCTTTCTGTGATATTGATCCAAGATTCCAGCAACATGATGAACTCTATTTCTTGTGATTCCTATCAAGGAAGAAAAAAATGCATTACATGCTATACTTGAATATATGGAATGAATTAAGATTTTTCCTAATGGAAGAGAATAAAAGCAATCACATGCTGTGCCTTTAACTTAATACATCTGATGAGTAGAAGAATTATCGACAAACTAGCATCCAACTCCACTCATCTGAAACACAGTTTTGCTTCCAAAACCCACAAAATTTCAGTACCAAGAACAATAAAACAAATTCATATTATAAGAAGACAACTGGCTTTGACCACTCACGTACAACCCAAAGTCAGTCAGTTCAGTGAGCAATAGAGATGTTCCTGAAACCAAGAGTACACGAAACAGCACATGGAAGTGACTAAACCACATAATTGCATACCACCGACTCAGAGCTAAATTCCTCAACTGCATTTCCCTTGAATCACATGCCCATCATATCCACGTCTAGTGCTACCCAGGAGAAAGGAGACAATGGAGAAAGAGACAGTAATCTTAACTGATTTCAGTTACAACGACTTTTGCACATTTTACAACAAAAACAATTGACCATGAATTCATTGTTAGGACTACCCGGATGACCTTGGAATGGGTGTATGCAAGGCTTAAGTTTTACTAGTTTTGTAGCAAACATATCTCTGCCCCAAGATCTGTTTCTCATGACGTGTCTGCCATAAATCTGTATTTTTCTTGTAGAATGAAGACGAGGGGAGCCACTGAGGTGGCGAGGATATCCGTCCTCTAGCAAAGTAGACTCCTGACCCTCATATTTTGTCTTCTAGATCCTTAGTATCCTGGAAGGTCAAGGGGGAAATGACTTCATACTTGGAATAGCAAGTGCTTCTACTTTTCATTATGTTCATCTTGAAGAAAACCACAAACAAGGACAAACTCTAAAATCCCTTTTTGGAGGAAGGGGTGGAGTTAGATTATTTTTTTTAAGATTTATTTATTTATTTTAAACTTTTATTTAATGAATATAAATTTCCAAAGTACAGCTTATGGATTATAATGGCTTCCCCCCCCATAACTTCCCTCCCACCCGCAACCCTCCTCTTTCCCTCTCCCTCCCCCCTTCCATTCACATCAAGATTCATTTTCAATTCTCTTTATATACAGAAGATCAGTTTATTTTCTAGGCATAGAATGACAGACATCATAGTAAACACATTTTTGAAAAAAATGTAACAATAAGTCCCCATTGGCTATGCATTCTGATATTCTCAATGATAATATTTCCATAATGTTTGTGTTTCTGCTCTTTATGTAGCTCTTTTCTTTCAGAATTCTCAGATCAATGTAATCACTAAGTGAATGAATTCAGTCCGAAGACAACCATACATCTTGCATCTCAGCTTCAAGTTTAGCTATTGACAAATTCTCCCGAAGAACGTTTTACTGCACTGCAACTTTGGACTTAGCAAAATGGCCGAGTCTGCGGTTAATGGCGCTTTGTTTTCTTTACCAAATAAAACCACTAAGCCAGTATTACGTAAACAAAACATTTCTTTCCTTTGCTCTTCACTGACATTCCTGAGATTACCAATGAGCTAGAAAGGATGTGTGTGGGCCAAGGATAGAGTCTAGAGATAAGAGGATGGATCCTCTTATTTTGGAGCAGATCTGGAATGTCTCAGGTGGATTGAAATATCTCCAGGGAAACCATATTGCTTTTCATCAGGTGCAAGGGACTTGGTTCTCTTAGTTTCTCATTGTCAAGTCTCAGGTTCTACATAGAGTTCACATTCAATAGACCTTAGAGAAAACAAGTAAAAGAAATCAAATGCACACATGAAAACTAGAGCTGTGCTTCCAGAACTTGAGTATGCATAAGAGTTCCTTGGTGGACCCCTCAAAAATATTTTTTTATCCATGTCCTTAGGGATTTAGATTATCTAGTCCAGACTAAAACACTATGCTCTTTATTGTTTTTATAAGCCCTCTTGCTGTTTATGTTTGTGACCCACTACCACATTTAGGGAAGGCTGTACTATGGTATTTCCAAGTTTGGAGGGACAACCTATATTTCTTGTGATGCCTATTACTCAAGGCAGCATAATACTGGGTTACAGTCAATAGCTATTCCTAATATTTGATCATTGAGTATTTTCTCCTGCTTGGCTGCTTCATTGTTTTGTTTTCAGTGTTGTAATGTATTTTTGTGTTTTAAAATATTGAATTAAGATATTTTTCAGACATTAGTACTGGTTATTGGGAAAATGAATTGATGTGGATAAACCTTGCTCTTTTCCATGATTGCTAAACAGCCTTCTAAATGCTTTTAAAATTTTCCTCTCTCTCTTTTTTTTTAACTTCTCATGTTGCTCACCAAAAATCACACCCAAGAAAGTGGGCAATTCAGTGAAAGAAGCTTACCACTAAGATCATTGTGTCTAGCCTACTGTGGATATTTTGCACAAATTATTTAAAAAAAAAAAAAAAAGCCAATCCTTGGAATATTGAGTTACTCAGTTACTCAATTCAAGATCAGCATAAGCTTTGGAGTTTCCAGAATCTTATTCTGGAAGAACAGAAACAGGAAGCCACAAAAAGAAATTTCAGATAAAGAATCTAATTGAAATGAAAGAATTTGTGTTCACATTGCATGGGGTGAGAGTTAATGTTGGAATGTGTGCCTATCATCTGTCTCCCTTCACAGCATACAATAAGCTTCCCTATAAATGTTAACAAGAGTGTAAAGCAAAAATTGTCATTCTTTAGAAACAAAAGATTTAATAAATCAGACTTTTAATGAAATGGTACTTAAGGAAAGAAAATAAACTAGAAGATATGTTCATTATTGAGAAACCATCAGAATTTATCAAAACAAGAAAGTATATTAAGGAAAATGTGAGTTTGTCTTATATCAGAATATAAGACTTACGGAGTAGTTCTTGAAGTTTAAAATAGTTATTTGGGGGGCTGGCACTGTGGCTCACTTGATTAGTCCTCTGCCTGCAGCGCCAACATCTCATATGGGCGCCTGGTTCTAGACCCGGTTGCTCCTCTTCCAGGCCAGCTCTCTGCTGTGGCCCAGGAAGGCAGTAGAGGATGGCCCAGGTCCTTGGGCCCTGCACCCCCATAGGAAACCAGGAGGAAGCAGCTGGCTCCTGGCTTCGGATCCGCGTAGTTCTAGCTATACTGGCCATTTGGCCGATGAACCAATGGAAGGAAGATCTTTCTCTCTGCCTCTCTCTCTCACTGTCTAACTTTATCTGTCAAATAAAAAATAAAATAGTTATTTTGGAGAAAATGAAAAGAAAGCAATGCATTTTTATCAAATGTACTACATAATAAAATTTGGGGATTTTTCATTGTGATAAGAGCAAATATAGTAAAAGTAGAGAAGTCACACAGTAACAGGAAATGCGTTCATAAAGGCATGACTTTGTTAGATTACAATGGGAAAGGGTCTGTCTTTCCCTGTCCTTCCATTTAAACACACCAGGCAACTCAGATTTACTGGGTCTGGAGAAATTCACACAAGTCATATTTAAATGAGACTTGCAGTAAAGAAACACAAATGTTAACTTATTACTTTAAATAGAGCATAATTCCTTTCATGATATGGAGACTTCTCCTTTTGGGTCAACATATTATTTTTTCTAGAAGAGAATTCACTTGGGTAGTAAATTTATAATTAGAATACTGTTTGGACAAAATGAAATAAACCATCATATAGTTAAACTGGTCAGACTATCATTCTAATGGGATCACACCTTGGCCACAATTTCTCAAATTTGAATGTTTACAAAATCAACTTAATCAAATACAAAGGAAAAACTTCAAAAACCACTTACTATATAACCATTCCTTCAAGATTTAGTGATATTTTATACCTGTTCTTTAAATCAGGATGTAAATATACTGAGATTCAAAAGTAGATTCATGAACAATTATTTAAGACCTTTTGGAATGTTGAAATTTAAGGGCTCAAAATCATAAAAACTTATTATGCCTTCCCACAGACTGGACTCATTACGGCTTGAAAAGACCAAGCCAGGTTTAATTAGCTATGAATTTGAGCATACACATGCAATTTCTATCTTAATATAAAGTTGTAAAAATTCTGCAAAAGTGAGTTTCTGAAGCATTGTTGTTACTTCAAAATTTTGAGTATACTGATGCTGAGAAGGAGTTGATTAGGATCATTTATACATTTTTTAAGTGAAGGTTTCTGTGTGGATGCTAATAGTGAGGACCAGGAAATTCATCTGGTTCCTTAGCACCAATTTGAACAAATCACTTCCAAAATTATTCAAGTCAGTAATTATTAACTGGGGTGACCATCAGAACCACCAACACACTCTTTTCTCTATTTCCTACATTATACTTCCTAAAGAGAAATGTTATGGGTGAGACACAAACATACATTTTTTAAAAATCTCCATACCGTGATTCCCATGTTAAGATTAGAGGATAAACATGAACAAAACTGCCAGTGTTCTGGCATCAGGCCCGTCCATGATATCAGAATCCAAAACTTCATAAGACAGGAAATGTGGATTCTATGATTGGAAGTGTGCTCAGACGAGGCATTCTTCTGCTTATGAGAACCATTACCAGGTCATTTTCTTTAACCAAAAGCTGGATTTGAAAGGATATGCTGGGTTAGGTATGAGCTTTGTTGTTCATCCAAGATATTTTTATGTTTAGTTTTATGTATGGGGTGGAAAAATATTTAGTCAGTGCTAGCTGAATGGAGTTGAAAATATTTGTATATAATTCTACTTGATGACAAAGTAGGAATGATTTATTTTGAGAAGCTTGTTGGAAATACCATTTGCATTTTGATAAAATTGCTTGTATTCTGGTAAGGCAAGGTATTCATAATTACCATGTTCTTAATTAAACTGTTAACAAAAATATTTGCATTACATTATGTCACATTTTCTTAATTTTGAAAAGTTAAGTAGTAGTATCCTATTTTACATAGAAATGAATAGATTTTAGAAACAAATCGTCTTCGGTTTTTGAAATAATAATTTGATCATTTCAGAACTAAGAAGTAGCATTATCGTTTTATAGATGAGCAAACAGATTCAGAGAAAAGAAATCTTTTCTGTTCCAGTGTCATGTAATAATCCTGGACATGACGAATGTCCACTGCTTCAGGCAATTTATATAAATGACCCTCATAAGCTATCCCCAAAGTATTTTTTGTCTCCATACTAAATAAAAGAGACTAGAGATTAGAGTGTTTCGTTAACTTGCCTCCAGCAACAAAGAGAAAATAGCCCAGGATATTTTAACTCAAAGTTTATCATGCTTTCATGATACGCTTGCTCCTGCAGAGGACGGACCTGGGCCTCTCTCCTCCCCAGCTATCACTTGGACCACTGTGAATCCACAGTGGATAATAGAAACTAATTAAGTTCCTGAGATTGTAGCCCAGCCCAGCCATCAACACAGGATTGTCAGAATTTGAACCCGAGAACAAAGGCCTGGTTGTGAACAGAAGTCAAGGGCTTAGAAGCCTTCAAGGCCGGCGCCTCGGTTCACTAGGCTAATCCTCCGCCTTGCGGTGCCGGCACCCCCAGTTCTAGTCCCGGTCGGAGTGCTGGATTCTGTCCCGGTTGCCCCTCTTCCAGGGCAGCTCTCTGCTGTGGCCAGGGAGTGCAGTGGAGGATGGCCCAAGTCCTTGGGCCCTGCACCCCATGGGAAACCAGGATAAGCACCTGGCTCCTGCCATCAGATCAGCGCGGTGCGCCGGCCACAGCGCGCTGGCCGCGGCGGCCATTGGAGGGTGAACCAATGGCAAAAGGAAGACCTTTCTCTCTGTCTCTCTCTCTCACTGTCCACTCTGCCTGTCAAAAAAAAAAAAAAAGAAGCCTTCAAGAGCCTGAAGAATCTTCATTTGACCAATAAGGCTTCAATTATGTTTTATTGCTAAAGGGAAAGTAAAGCAGGTGTGGACCTTCCTAAAATGTTAGCATCATAACTGACAATGCAATGTAGTTGATATAAAAATGATCATTTTTTATCAGGCACTGTACTATGTGAATAATGACAGAGATGAAAGGTTTTGCCATTGAGAAATTCGCTCTCTAGAGTGGGAGGCTGATGATATCTGTGCAGTGTGATAATTCCATCTTAATTTCATAAAATTATAATTTTTGAGAAGGCAATAGAATCCTCTAAATGTCAAGATAAGCTATGCAATGCTTCAGTAATAAACTTAAAATTTCAGTGGTTTAATATAATAAATATTTATGTGACTTTAATGCGAATTTATAGCAGATCTATGGTATTGGATTTGAGATTTGAGGCTCTGCTCCACACAGGCACACAGGGACTCAGGTTGCACCTTCAGGAGTAGATGATGCCAAAGGTCACCGTGGGAGAGGAATAGAAAACATAGCAGCTCAGTCATTCCCATACCTGCCCTTCTATGCATTGTCTTACAAGTGCTTGGAATCTTGGGGCAGAACTAGTTTCATAGAGTTACCTAATACAGTGAAATAATAGCATTAAATCAATAAGCATTAAAATCCTAGCCCGGGTCTTACCCAGTATTGACAAGAGTTGGGGTGGACAGTGAAGAGCATCGCCATCTTGCATATCCCTCTATGGGTTAGCTGAACATTCATCTGAGCTATGGCACTCAAAGGAGAAACCAAGTAAAACTACCTGTAGTAGCAGCGAGGCTGAAGAGGATACATTAGGTTGAAAGCCATAATTTTGGGAGAGAGTAATCAAAGAGGACTGGGAACCATGAAAAGGAAAAAACAATTTTCTGGAATCCTTGGGGATTAGTTTAGGAACCATTATTATGGTAACTCTTTCATGTGTTGTGTATAGAGAGGGATTTATTTCTGACTTTAGGGTTACATATTCCAATGAAAACCAGAAAGCTGTGCCTGAAATTGGCTTTATTTATTTGGAAAAAAAAGAGAGAGAGAGAGAGAGCAAACACAACACACTTTTCAAGAACTAACTTTAACCCACATTGCTCTGGAACTTTGGAAAAGAGAAGCAAATAAATCTCCTTATCATGTTTTCAAACTGGTTCGGGTCTGGTACTGGGAAAGTTTCCTCTGATTATCACAAAATGGCACAAACATGGGAAATGCAAAAAAAGGATTTGGAAAACTGACAACAAGATCTAAAATGGGAAAGGACTATATTAGTGTAAAATATAACCACAGGTAAGTTAATAAAGCTGGAAGTAGTATGCATAGTGAAATAATAAATGTTGCTTAGATGCCGTGTATACTTAAGTGCCATGCCTTTGTTCCTGTACAAATACCTGGCATTTCCTAGACACTTGATAGTTTTTAATAGAACCCATTTGATATGAGAATATTTCCCTAAAATGCTATTTCAGACACAGTAAGTATGAGACATGGCAACAGCAGCCTTGAACACAGGGTGTATGGTTTGGGCAACAGTGGAACTAAATGAGAAGTGCAATAAACCATTGAAGAACTTTCTGAGTTCTTTTACATATCCTAGGATTCCAAGTACATAATCGAAGCTTCACTAAAAATGACTGAAATTTGATTATGAATTTGCATACTAGGAATACTAATGTTCTTGGAAAAAATTCATTTTATCATTAATAATGTGATCTATAGATCTAGGCTAATCCTCTGCCTGCGGTGCTGGTGCCCTGGGGTTCTAGTCCCAGTTGGGGTGCCGGATTCTGTCCTGGTTACTCTTCTTCCAGTCTAGCTCTCTGCTGTGGCCCGGGAAGGCAGTGGAGGATGGCCCAGGCCCTTGGGCCCTGCACTCACATGGGAGACCAGGAGGAAGCACCTGGCTCCTGGCTTCAGATCGGTGCAGTGCGCCGGCCGCAACACACCAGCCGTAGCAGCCACTTGGGGGGTGAACCAATGGAAAAGGAAGACCTTTCTCTCTCTCTCTCACTGTCTAACTCTGCCTATCAAAAAAAAAAAAATGTGATCTATATAAATAATTGAAAAATAGTCAGCATAGCAGTATTGTGTAGTCATAATCAGTTTACAGTGGTGACTTCCAGATCTCCTTAAGCCAGATAAGGATGAAAGAATGTTGATTGAACTTTTTAGTGAAGAGAGTTGTCCAACAGGAAGATAGATTTCTATCATCCCCTGATTCACTCTCCAAATGACCAGAAAGGTCAAAGCTGGACTGGAGAGAAACCAGGAGCCAGGAACTTCTTCCAGGTCTCCCATGCAGGTGCAGGGGCCCAAGCACTTGAGCCATCTTCCACTACTTTCCCAAGCCATGAACAGAGAGCTGGATCAGAAGAGGAGCAGCTGGAACACAGATTGGAGCTCGTAGGAGATGCCTGCAGCACAGTGGAGGTTTAGTCTATTGTGCCACTGTGGTGGCCTGGGTAACTTATTTAAAAACAGCTATAGTTAGTTTACAATTCTGGAGGATGAAAGTCCAAGAAGCATGGCGTAGGCTCAGAAAATGAGCCCCCTGGCTCTGTCACATTATGGCAGATGACATCAGAGTGGAAATGCATTTGAGAGGGAAAGAACAAATGGTGAGACCAGAAGGCAGAACCAGAAATGGGATTGTGTTCATTCATTCATTTTATTTATTTATTTATTTATTTTCATTTCATTTGGAGGGCAGACAGAGTAAGACAGAGAGAAATCTTGCATCTACTGGTTCACTCCCATAGCAGCCAAAGCCAAGAGACTGGAACTCGATCCTGGTATCCCAGGCAGGTAGCAGGAATTCATGTACTTGAACCATCATCTGATGCCTTCCAGGGTGTGCATTGGCTGAAAGCTGGATAGGAAGCAAAGGAGCCAGGACTTGAACAAGACACTCTGATTTGGGATGTGGATGTCCCAATGACAGAAATTCTAATTGCTCTGTCAAACACCTGACTTAGGCTCATTCTTTTACAGTAATTTGCCTTTGAAAGAACAAACATAGAAGAACTACTCTAATCCCTGTTAAGGATTAGACCCAATGACCTCCCACTAGACTCCTCCTCTTCAACCTCATTGCCTCTTTTTTTTTTAATCTTTTATTTAATGAATATAAATTTCCAAAGTACGACTCATGGGTTACAATGGCTTCCCCCGCATACCGTCCCTCCCACCCACAACCCTCCCCTTTCCCACTCCCTCTCCCCTTCCATTCACATCAAGATTCATTTTCGATTATCTTAATATACAGAAGATCAGCTTAGTATACCTTAAGTAAGGATTTCAACAGTTTGCTCCCACACAGAAACATAAAGTGAAAAATAATAGATGATTTTTTTTAAATGATGATGAAATCAGATCAGACCTATTGTCATGTTTAATCCCAGGGAGAGTCAAGTTGGGAATTGATAATTTCTTTTTTTTTTTTTTTTTTTTTTTTTACAGAAGATCAGTTTAGTGTACATTAAGTAAAGATTTCAATCGTTTGCACCCCCATAGAAACACAAAGTGAAATATACTGTTTGAGTACTCGTTATAGCATTAAGCCTCAGTGTACAGCACATTAAGGACAGAGATCCTACATGAGGAGTAAGTGCACAGTGACTCCTGTTGTTGACTTTACAAATTGACACTCCTGTTTATGGCATCAGTAATCTCCCTATGCACCAGTCATGAGTTTCCAAGGCTATGGAAGCCCCCTGAGTTCTCCGACTCTTATCTTGTTTAGACACGGTCATAGTCAAAGTGGAGGTTCTCTCCTCCCTTCAGAGAAAGGCACCTCCCTCTTTGAAGACCTGTTCTTTCCACTGGGATCTCACTCACAGAGATCTTTTTGCCAGAGTGTCTTGGCTTTCCATGCCTGAAATACTCTCATGGGCTTTTCAGCCAGATCCGAGTGCCTTTAGGGCTGATTCTGAGGCCAGAGTGCTATTTAGGACATCCGCCATTCTAACCTCATTGCCTCTTAACAATGCCACCCTGGGGACCAAGCTCCCAACACGTGAAATGGGGAACAAACTACATGCAAACCGCAGCGGGGGGGCACCTGTGTTAGTCAATGATCTGTAGTAAAATAACTTTTAAATACCTCACCTCTGAGATACTGTGCTTTTATGAATCTCCTGTATTTATGTCTTTACGGATAAGAAATTTATTAAAACTTAGCGAGTCAGTGTGAGGTGAGAGAAGGTCTTTCATTATTGAGGAGTAAAATTGGGATTGGGCAATTGGGGAATGGGAGAGACAAGCTCTTTGGGATCTTCAAGAATCAGTTTTCCATGATACCTTTTGAACAACAGTGAAATTGTACTGGTCTTCAGCCATTAGGAGTGGAATAATAGAAATGTGGTAGGTGAGGAAGATATTCATTTTACCGGCATGAATTTGACCAAAAGGGTGAACCTTCCTATTGTTTGTGCTCATATCTACTTTGGCTCTGTAGGAGGGCTACTTAATATCTCTTATATTATGAGCTATACAATGTCAATTCGGCTTTTGCTCTGTTCCTAGTACCTTCAGAATATCATCCAATTCCTATTTGAAATAGGCAAATAACAAAGGCAATCTTAGATTCTATCTCTACCGATGTTTAAAGTACCTTTAAGTGGATCATGGAACATTTCTGGTAGTGCAATGAGGAGTCTTTATTATCTGTTCCCAACAATATTTTATGATTCTCATCATCTGAATATTTCTAAGCAGTTTTGCTAATCACTCTGAAATGGGATGATTTATGTAAAATCTTAATCTGAAACCACACAACTGAACTAAGAAAACTTTTTAGTGTAAAGATTCGAAAAGTTTAAGTTAGTTCATTTGCTTTGTTTTTGTTTCTTGTACTGTAATATCTACTTTTAGAAGACTTGTGGAATCTCACTCTATCCTTAAACAGCATTAGGAAGTCAGTATGGTTCTGATCCCATTTTTGCACTGGAATCCTGAGGTGTAGAAGTAGCGAATTAACTCCATCAAGTCACCTATGACTAAAGAAGGGGGAGGATTTTATCTCAGAGCTCATACCCTTTGCCAGTTCAGGAAATCACCTCTTGGCCTTCCGACCATTTTAGATGACTTTATTCAAAGTGATTATCTGGCAGAGAGGAAGAAGGCAAGAATGAAAAAAAGAGTTTAATTTGGGGCTTAATAATAGTGGAATCAGAGTAAGTCTTCTCAGTACCACACAGTTAAAACATAAATGATCAGGGTTGGAGTCTTCATTATGCAATTTATTCAGTGCAAAGATGTTAACGAAAAAGCTTGGTATGTACTTAGAAGGAATTCTGATATTACTTTTCCATGACGTCCCAACAGCTTCTCTTTCCTGTGGACCAAGCATTGAAAAGGTGAATGACAAAAAAAAAAATAAAAGCAAAAGACTTTTTTTCAACTCTCCGGTTAGATTGGCTTAGCTCTCTTCACAATTTTCTTTTATTAAAATGCTCTTAAGTCGCATACTTTCTAATAATTAAAATATGCATGTAGGTTAGAATACAAAATGTTTAATAATACACATATAGATATACACCAAGAATGTTAAACTAAGCAAAAAAATAAGATCAAGCAAAAACATTTTTTGTTTTTAAAAGACAGAAATAATACCTAATAATACTCCAAAAAATGCTTTTAAGGGAAATAAATATAATATAAAAACAATCAATAATACCTACCTAATATAAAATACCTTATAAAAACAATCAATAATACCTACCTATCAGTAGGTTATCAATGTTAACAGTTTCTATTTTGCTCTCCATCTCTATCTCTTATCTGACTATCCCACTCAGCCTTGCCTAGAAGATCTCTCTCTCTATCTGTCCCTCTTTCCCCTTCTTCTCTATGCCATTCTGCCTTTCAAATCGATAAGCAAATAAATCTTTAAAAAGAAAAAAAGAGTGAGTTCCTGAACATACAAGTTCAAGTTCTCTGAGAATTTTGATGCATATTGCGGGTCACATCCCAGAAACATCATACACCAAGAATAACACTACATTTCCTTGAGCATTCGTCACCAGCAAGTATTGTCAAAAATACACTTAGTTATATTTGAAAGAAAAATGTTATGTCAATGTTGTAACATTATGTCTTTAATTTTTAGTGAGATTAATATATTTTTGAATTTTACTGATTCTCCAATGCTTTTTTTGATGTTCTTTTGCCAATTTTTCAGTTGCAGGCTTACTGGTTTCTAGGTCCGAAAGTGTTTTTAAGACAAAATATCCTGTATTTCATAAACACTTTTCATGATTTTTTATTTGCCTTTTCATCTTTTGGTGTGTTGGGGCCAAAATCTTTTCATGTTTATGTTAGAAAATGCATCAAGTGTTTCTTTTATGAGATCTGCCTTTAGTGTAACACACAAAATGTCTTCTCATCCATATTCTCCTATTATTTTGTGATTATGATTTTTAAATTTAAATTTCTCACATACAAGAAATTTATTTTGGTCTTTGAACTAAAATAGAGACCTAATACTTTTTGTTGATTAATAACCTGTCAAAAAATCTTCTTATTAAATATACATCCTACTCATCACATTTACTATATATTAGACTCATCTGTATCTAATTTCTGTCTCCACACACACATGTGCATGTAGACACACATGTGTCTGCAACCCCAGGTGTACCTATGTGTGTACATGTTGATAGGGAGATAGAGACTTCTGCACCTCTACTTTTATTCCGTGCCATCTATCTGCCAGTGTCCTGTAACAATCACCACTGTTTTAAACAATTATATTAATTATTTTTCCTAAAACTACCTTCTGATCTAATACAGCAAAGCTGACTCCTTCTTTACTACTCCTTAGCCATCTTAATATGCATTTTCTTGGTTTTTTTGGCTTGTTTGTTTTTCTTTTTTCCCCCTTCTACACATGCTCTGTCTTTTCACTGGTTATAAAGTATTACCACGCATTATTGGAATAGATACTGGTCTGTGCCAGTAACGTGCACAGAAGTCACAGCTGAGCAATCCAAACGCCGTTGACTCTCCAAAGAAGTGATTGTGCCCGGCATTAGTGCTGACCCTGTGTGCTGACAGCTCCAGGGCCCGAGTGCAGGAAGGAGCAGGAAGTGAGGCAATGTGAGTGTTTGACTATGATTTCACATGGCCGCACTCCAATTTATTTATGGAAAGTGCATATGACCTCTATTCATAGGCATTAGATCTGTATATTCTCCAAGATATGCCAAACAAAGCAAGAACCCCAGAGGTGGTATGTCCTAGAAATTCATATAGCAAAGTAGATAAAATTGAGTTTTACTTCTGCGCAAACTAGAAACGTGGCTTCTCTTAGATGATTTCATTCTGATGAAACAAGCTAGGGTTTGAAGGTGTTCAAGCAGCTGGCTTGGTCTGGCCACTCTTGTGCATGGAGCTCTTCCCAGTTGGTGCAGCAATGAAATGTGTACCTTTCTTAGCAATAAGATGTAATTTTTAAAAATCATTTTCTTGATGGAGAAAATAAATGTACTGATCTCTTGATGCCCTTGTCAGGATGTCACATGTGTAACAACAAAGGTGTAAGTGAGGTCACACCCAGGGACTGTATCCAGGGCGGTGGCCCCGGTAGCTCCACCTTTGCTAAGAGATCCTAGATACATAGGATATCCTGCCCGGGTGACATTCGGACCCCCAGGATCCACCTCTCCCAACCACACTGATTTGTTTTGACCACACATAAATTCACTCCAATCCCATTCCCCATACCCACAAAGTAGCATAAGTCAATTTTCCCTTATTCTTCAAAAGCCCACCAATAAAAACTAGCAATGAGCAGTGGGCACTCACGTCTTTGCTTAACTCTATTAATAGTATCTTGACAATCCCTCTGGACACCCTCTGGGGATATTTTTGCTGACTCAAGTGCAAAGTATGATTTATTTAATAAAACACTGCACGGTCTTTGGAAGGTGATGTGTGCTACTCTGGCTTTCACATTGCAAAGGCAGAAGGAAGTTGATCTCACGTATATAGTGCTCTAAAATTTAACTTTCAGACAGTGGCAGCCTCTTCCCCCACACCCGGCAGCTACTTAATGAGACCCCTGGGTAGCCACTCCAAAACACACTTTCACAACAGAAGCTAGAAGCCTCTGTATCCATTCTCAAGAAGGATCTGTTTCTGTTCAAAACCCGTCCTGACCTTTTTGTTGAAGAAGAACAAAATAATGTAGTAACAAAAACACAAGTGGCTGCCAAAGGAAGAGAGAGGAAAAAAAAAAGAGTTCCTGTAAGGGACTGAAACAATAAATCTCCTCTCTGCTGAACTCCCAAAGGGAGTGTGTGTATTTCCTCCCGTTCTTTATCAGAGCCCCCAAAATAAGTAGGAATGGGCAGTGACGGCTCGCATTCAACACACCTTTTCCATCTGCTAAGAAGGCCCTGCCAGGCTGGGAGGGAGTCGTGCCTGCTCGCCTCTGGAGGCAGAAGCAGCTAGGACGGTCCGCAGGCGGCATGGCACTGCTTCAAGGGACGGTGCTTGTTCTACTTCTGTCCAGTCTTGGCGGCGGGCAAGACAACACAGGTACCAAAGTCTGTCTTACTCGTCTAGTAGCATGCATGAGAAATCACTAGCAGGGGTCTTTCGGCCTGTTTACTTTCAGGGACTTTCTAGAAACTTTTCGTGTGGCAAGTCGGTTGCTCTGAGGTCACGCTGTGGATGTCGCGGCGGGGCTTCACGGGGTGGATGTTTGCTTTCACTGAGGGGGAAATGCTGGCGGCTGCCCTGGCTGCGAAGTGCGTTGGGTGCAGTTATAAGGGTACTGGGGATATACAGGACTTTTTTAACGCATAAAAATCTGGAGACTAGAAGGCTAATGAAAAATACACCGTTTCTCAGACACTTTTTCTTTTCAGATGTAAGTGCACAAAGATTTTCATGCTTGAGGATGAGTGAAAGGCTTTAGTTAGCAATACTGCACAGCACATGCTAGCCTGGACTTGTCCCGGCTATTGCCCAGCTCTGTTGGCTTTAGCCTGAAGCTGAAGCTGCTTTAAGGGAGTGAAACTTAACATCTTGAGAGAGTGGGCTGAGCAGAGGGAGAGTCACTTGGATACAGTTTATAGACTTTTGCTGTCGATATATGCATGCAACTAAGCATATCCACAAAAGAGTTTGCACTGCATTTTGGGATTTTACAGGTATAAAAACTCTACCCTGACTGCAGGTTAAGAACTCAGGATGAATACATGCATATATGAACCCATACCATGTGAATAACCAGTTACAGAAAGTGGTCACATTTGACTTTTGATCCTTCTTGAGTGTTGCAAAGTAAGCAGTTAAATTTTATAATAGTTGCTAGGCTTCTCCTCTGTCTTGTCAGTGCAAGGAATATAAAAGTGAGTAACACACTGTCCTGCCACACGGTGGTAAATGGAGCATTGGGGAAAATTAATACATGATTGTAATAAAAGACAAAAACCAAAGTACAAAATACCACAGAAGAACATAGTTGGGAAAGATTCAATCTGACTCTGATGAGCCCTGGGCGTGTGGGGACTAGGGGACAAGACCAAGTTCTAATTTTGCTTTGCTTTTTTTTAAGATTTTATTTATTTATTTGAGAGGTAGAGTTACAGACAGTGAGAGGGAGAGACAGAGAGAAAGGTCTTCCATCTGCTGGTTCACTCCCCAAATGGCCCCAATGGCCAGAGCTGGGCCAATCTGAAGCCAGGAGCTTCTTCTGGGTCTCCTACAAGGGTGCAGGGGCCCAAGGACTTGGGCCATCTTCTACTGCTTTCGCAGGCCATAGCAGAGAGCTGGCTCTGAGGAAGAGCAATCAGGACACGAACCAGCGCCCATGTGGCATGCCAGCACTGCAGGCAGAGGCTTAGCCTAAGTATGCCACAGTGCTGGCCTCTGCTTGTATTCTTTTCAGAAGTTTGCTGGCTACAAAATCCTAATTTACAGCAATAATATTTTTAAAAAAATCACAATCCTTTTGAGCAACATTTTTTTCAGTTATTTCATCAAGTATGTATATAAATTTGGGGCAATTTCCAGAACACTTCAAAAATCACATATGCTTGCTTACTTGCCATGCATCTTGGAGAATTACTAAGCCTTTGACTTGTAAAAATAAAGGATATTTAGAAGGTGCCACAGAAATAATAAACTAACATATGCGTAAGTCTTCAGTGTGCATGGGAAGGATGGATAGGACCCCAGTGCTATGAAAAACACTGGTCACAAGCACATGACCGGATCACAGAGGTGCGGAGAGTCTGTGTTAGGCTGCTCGCCATTTCAGGCCTGCAGACATCAGCGAGTGCCCTGCTATGCTGGAATGCCTGCCTCTCCATGGATTTCTCCTCCCTCTGAAAGCAAAGTGGAATAGGATCGATAGAAGTGGGAGCAAAATGTAGCCATAAGGAGGAAGTGAATGTGAGGGAAAACCCAGAGATGCCTGGAAGGTGTTTCTGCTCCGGTCATTAGGGGGAAATGCAACTTCTTTTACCTCACCAGTAATGAGCCAAATCTCTCTGTCAATGGCGCAGTCTTTCTAACGCACTGTTAACTCATGAAAGATAATTTCCCTTTGGGGCAGAGACAATGGTTAATAATGCCTGTCTCCTTCGGCCTCTGCCAACAAGTCTGCTTGTCAAGGTAGAGACAGTATCTCTAAGGAAACAACAACTGCAAGAAGGACCCCATTTATATTAGAAAAGGAAGTTAGAGCTCAGGGGCATAATCTGGCCGTGGGAGTAGTGCCTAAAAGGAACTGGAGGAGATTTTCCCACCCGTGTGTGCGATTTTGTTGCACCTGGCTCTGCCTGCTTCATGTTTTCCTTTGCAGATCAGGCAAAGGAAATGAAACATTTCCTCAGCTGATTGAGTACATTCTTTCCTTAATCCTCTGTACCAGAAACGCATTGATTTCCCCAAACTTAGAACGATTACACATTTCATCAGCAGAGTTGACTATTGGGGGTAGGAAGGAGACAGTCCATCTCCTTTCAATTCACAAGTTGTCAAACAGAGCCATACTTTCATGCAGGATCATTTATTTGCAAATAATGATCTTCTGGAGGAAATAGCTCCTTTTCTTTTTCTTTTTGACATTTTAGCCAGTCTCATATTTAAATAAATACAATGTATTCATTCGTGTTCTTTGTGATAATCAACGGAATCTTTGTCCATGGCTGTGCTGCTGCTATGATGTTTTCCAATCTCCAATTTAGAAAGATGTTCCATTGAAAGATAGGTTTCCTGAAAGGAAAACTTCATTGTTTCCTAAGGTTTTCTAAACTGTATTTAAAACTGAACCCATCTCAACAGTGGCTGTTCAGTCCCATGGTCTCTTAAGTCTAGATGAATGAGCCTTTGACTGACAGGACTAAGAGAAGTTAAATAAGGGAGGATTCCAAGAAAAAGATGCCTCTGGAAACAATATTTACTGTTGAAATATCATTTTCTCCTTGAAACTTACATTAATTTAGGAATGATTAAAGTGTTTTGGGTAGGCAAGAACTGACACCACTCTATTTGTATCTGAGGAAACATGTAATTGCTTGGAGAAATTCATTTGTTGATGAGTAAACATTCAATTTCAGGGAACATAAATCGATTGAACACACTAAAGCAGACAGCATTCTAAATGCCACGAGCTTACAGATATCAGTGAGACTCAGCCCTTGCCCTAAAGTGGGAGAAGGAGGAGGATAGACCAAGTCATTGTACATTTGCTTATATTACAGTCTTCAAGAGACAAAGAATGTCATGGAGAGTTTGTAATTAGCTTGTTTTGGGGTATAGAGAGATCAGAAAAGACTTCATATAAAAATGGAAATTAGAATAAGCCTTGAAGCTTTAAAATAAGGAGGTTCCAAATGGGTGAAATTTTCTGAGTAGGAACACTGAAACACCAGCATAATTTACTCTAGAAATGTAAAGAGACCACAAAGTGATCATAGTTAAGTACTGGGAAATAAGATTAGAAATATAGCATTGGGAGCTATGGGATATCGAGAAGAGAAATATTGACTCATCTGTTCATTAGTGTAGGACCTGTAAATGTGTGTGAGTATGGCCATTATATGATTGGGTTGGGGCTATAAATCTGAAGACGAATCTTCCAGCAGAATGTAAATTAGACTGTTGGAATCAAGAGAGATAGAAGTTAAAGAAACTAGTTCAAATGTCATTGCAAGTCTGAGAATCTGTAAATAAAATAGCAAGGAGGATCTGGGCAGAGCATTAAGGGACAAGAAGAAGTGTGATTTGATTTATTGTTTATACTGGCAATGGGGGAGAAGGTAACTTCAGGGTAGCATAGTGTTATTTGAATGCTGAAAATAGGAAAATAGCTGGGAGTGCTGGTTGGGAAAGATTGGAAGAGAAATGATTTAGGAAGAGAAATGCACCTTTTTGGAGATGGTGATTTCGAACTACTGCTAAGACACTGAGAAGAAATCGCCATTGGCAAATTATAGACGTCTGATGTGTAGTCAGAGCATGGAGCCAAAGGTGATGTGAAGGGCAAGTGTCCTTCAGTTCTAAATTCAAGGACTTCTTAGCCCTGCCCATTGCAACATGAATAACATAGAGAAACCATTTCTTCCCCTTCTGAATGTGCTCATGTCTAATTCCCTTATGGTACTTATTTTCCAATTGTGTCATGGTTATTTATGTGAAAGCCTTCTCTCTTCTAGCAGTCTACAAATTCCTTGAAAGTCGAAACCATAATTAAATGTTTTCTTGTATAGTTACAGCTGCAAACTCATTAGATCATAATTATATGAATGAATGTAGACATGAATGAAATAGTTGCTTCATTTTTTTAATTCTTTAATTTTTTTCTATGACAATCACTTATCTACTTACTATCTCGTGCTTTGGAAAATGACAGGTATGAATCACGGAACTTAAGGTAGAGTTAAGTAGATTCTTTTGAGTCCAGGCTATGAAAAAGATCACAAAATACAGACAAAAGGGCTTCATATCAATGGCATCCAGTTCTAAAATTTTAACAGAAGAAAAGTTATTAATTGTAGGTGGACAACATAGTTCCATGTAACAGTAATTTAGAAGAAGAAATTGTTGTAAGTATAATTATCGGGAAGAAGGGTGTCTAAATGAAATTGATTCTGCTTCTCCTTTTTGGTAGAAATGTCTAAGATAATACTTTATTCTCAGCCAACTCTCAGAAATACAAAGCGGATTGCTTTTCAAAGCAAAGTTCACAAAAAGAGAAGTTAGAAGAAAGTTAAATGAATATTGCAAATTATTACTTCATGAGTCTTTAGGTATTATGAGTTGTTTCAGGGCTGAATGTTTTGCTTAGAAATTCTATTCTGCTTAGTCCACCTCAACATGTCTGACTTGAAATGAGTGATTTATTATAGGAAGGGTAAACAAACATAGGACAAAACCAATGGAAAAAAGTATTTAGTTCCCAAACCATTTCTTGAGTATTCTTTCTTCACTACTCTTGTTTAATGGCCCCTTCTTAAAAATAGAAATGACCATTCTGTAATTCCCATTTTCAGGGAATTCATAACAACTCTCAGAAGCAATGTCTCTGGAAATTCTGTCTTGCAGATTTTCATTACTGATAAAAGTTGAGGACGAAATGATGAACATTTGGGGTTTCAGACAGCCTTTGGTTTACCAGATCACTTATCCTTCCTTTCCTTGTCATTAATAGAAGTTACTTTTCAAGCTTCAGGTAAATGGTTTAACTTGTGAGTAATTATCTAATCCATATCACATGTATTCGTTGCCTTACTAACCACTTTCCAACTTTTCATCTTTAAGAACAATTGGAGATGAACATTGAGAAAACATTGGCTGTTGAAATAGTATTATGCTAGAAGTGATGTTCTGTGCTGGGTAGTGTCTTCTTCCCGGCTGCTGAATCCTTGTAGGCCATTGGTTTCTATTACCTGTTGGGTATTAGAAGGAACTCTCTCAGCAAACAAGATAGTTTTTGTACTGTTGCACACAGTAAGAGTACTTTGGCCCTGGGCCAGATTCCAGCTTTTTGTTTACGTGCACCCTAGGAGGTGGCAGATGATGGCCCAAGTCATTGAGTCCCTACCCAAGTGGGAGACCAGGATTGGGTTCCTGGCTCCTGGCTTTGGCTTGGCTTAGCCCCATTTGCTATAGGCTCCTGGGGGAGTGAACCACTGTTTGGAAGATCCCTGTCTGCCTGTCTCTCCCTCTCTCTCTGCCTTTTAAATGAATAAATTTTAAAATTAAAAAACAACATTAGCCAGGGGGAAAATGATGTCAATTACATCTAGAAGGACTACTTTTAAGTTTGCCAAATTTTGTTCCACCATAAGATCATCACATCTGGTCTCTAAATACAAGAAATCAACAAATGAGAGGACTGGACACCTGTTGACTCTTCCCTATCTGTCTGGCTGTGATTACTTTAGCCATTGCTGTGTCAGCCAGCAAATTACCTCACTTGAATGCACATATCTTGTTTTCTGTATAGTGTTACTATAACACCAAGGTGTGGTTCAGACCCTGGCCTGGCCCTGTCAGAGGCATGAGCTAGAAATACCAGAACACTAGCACCTGTGGGGAGGAAATAGGATCAGAGAAGAAATGCTTGTCTCTTTGGTTCCTGCCTTAATTTCACTTTCAGTCCTCTACTTTCCTTAAGTACACTTCTCTTCATAAACTGTCTGCCCACAATTCTTCTTGGGCTCTGCTTTCTGGGGACATTCAGAACTTTTTCACTGTTCTTGGTGGAAACGTTTTGAGTTGCATTAAAGTGTACATCCAGGTAGATTGGTTACAGTTTCCCTGACACTCTATGTAATATGCACCACTCTTTTTCTTTTTTACTTATAACACTGAAAAAAAAACTTTGATCAAGCTTTGTTGGATATACCAAACAATTTCTAAGCGAGGCTTATTCTAATTTGCCTGTACATAGGTTCAGTATCAGTAATAAATTATACTATGAGGTTAATAGTCAAAAATGTTGATGACATTGACTTTATTCTTGTAGTGTTCATCTTAAGTATGAATTGCTTTTTATTGGTTTAATCAGTCATATTCTGTCTGAAATCTGTGTTAATTACATCAAAGACCAGAGGATGGAGATCATATTGAGTGTGGTTCGAGATAATCCTAAGAAGTGTTCTTATAACATCTACTACTATCTTCTCTCTAGTGTAGCGAGCACTTTAATTACACTACTTCCATGATGACACTTCAGAGCCAGCCTTATCAATACCTATTGATTAGGTAACAGACTGGAAATAGTGTTATGCTAGGGTTGCATGACTTAAAATGAAACCTAGGGTTGTTGCTCTTCAAAACTTTCCCTGAGGGGCTGGCAGATAAAGCCACTGCAATGCCAGAAACCCATATGGATGCTGGTTCCTGTCCCAGCTGCTCCACTTCCAATGCAGCTCTCAGCTAATGGCATGGGAAAGGCAGTGGAAGATGGCCCAAGTGCTTGGGCCCCTGCCACATCAGAGACCTGGATGAAGCTTCCAGCTCCTGGCTTTGGCTTGATTCAGTGTTAGTCACTGTGGTCATATGGGGAGTGATGGAAGATCTCTCTCTCTTTCTCTCTCTCTGTAACTTTCACTTTAAATAAATAATTTAAAAAAAAAAAACCTTTTCTCTGTAGTTTGCTATGTTCCAAAGTAGTGAGACTTCAGCAAATTGAGTTTTCTGATCAGAAGGAGTAAGGATAAAGGCCTATGACGAGAAATTTAGAAATCACTGCTGCCTCTCATAGCACCTTCATCACCTCTAAATTGACCACTGAGGACAAGAAGTTTCCACCTAGCAATAATAATTTCTTAGCATCTTGCATTCAGTCAATTCTTAGGGGATCGGTTGAAAGGAGGTACAGTCACTTGCCTACCTACCCATCATGAGGTTGATTGAAAAAAAAAAAAGGAACTGGCTTTAAATATCAGTGATGTTAACACGATACTTAGAATAGAAAGTGAAAAAAAACTAAAAGGAAGTAAACATTACTGAATTAATCATTTACTGTCACATTTGTAATATTTCTAGAGCCGGACTGTCTGGATTCAAATTTCAGCTTTGTCACTTACTAGCTGTATGAACTTAAATAAGTTACTTAAATTTCAGCTTCCTCAGCTATGAATGGGGATGCAAATAGTCTTTATCTTACAGGGATATTGGAGTATCGTGTGAGGTAATACAGATAAGCACATGATGTGGTGTACAGCATGTCTTAAATGGCAAACCATAAATTCTGCTGATTTTTGGAACTCAGAACCCTATAGTTTGTAATACCTCATCCCTTAGATAAATTACTTTATTTCCAGGATGAATCAAATCCAGATTCAGCAAATATTTAAATAATAATATTAATTGTCACAAACTGAAAAATAATTAAGTGATAATTTTCACAACAGGATTGATGCAGGATACTAGAAAGGATTGTCAAGTTATGCTTTCAATCACAGTGTATAAAGACACAAGTTGATATATGCCAACAAGTGTATTCTCGTGAATGCCTTTCAGATTTGTAAATTATTTAATTTATGTGTGCACTGATCGCTCAATTTCATAAGCAAAGTAATGTTTATATTTAATAACAATTCTAATCTTTCAGTCTGCAGGAAGTCAGTATCCTCCAATATTGTTATAAAATACTAAGCATTACTCATTCTGAGAGGGTGAGCATCTCAGCAGAAGTAAACATGGCCTTAATGTGAAAAGTAAGTTTCAGTCTGTTTTCTGCTGAATTTGACCAAAACACTAAATATTTCTTAGCCTAGATTTCTTAACCTAAACTCTTTTGAGGCTAAAATAAAGAGAACATTGTTTTTGTTGTTGTTGTTGTTATTAACACATGAAAGTACTTCAGAAAATTCCTGGAAAATTGGAATTAAAAATTCAGCTTAGGGGCAGGCATTGTGATGAAAGAGGTTAAGGCACTGCTTAGGATGCCTGAATTGCACATCAGAGTAGATGGGATGGAGTCCCACTTCTCCTTTGCATTCAGCTTCCTGGAAATGCACCTGGGATGCAGCAGACAATGGCCAGTACTTGGATTCCTGCCACCCACCCACATGGATGACCCTGATGGAGTTCTTGGCTCTTAACTTGGGCTGGCCCAGCCTTAGCTGTTGCAGACAGAGGAGAGTAAACCAATGGAAAGAAGATAGTTCCATCTCCCTCTCTTTCTCCCCTCATGAACGTGTGTGTATGTGTGTGTGTGTGTGTGTTTCACTCTCTCTGTCATGCTACATTTCAAATAAATAAATGAAATTTAAAATTTAAAAAGGCACTTTTTAAAGATGACCCAGACAGAAGGCAGCTGAACTGGGATTCAATCAGGTCTCTTGGACTCTGCTTTACCACATTCAAGGACAGTACGAGTAGATTGTCCCACATTGCCTATTCGCTTGCCAGAAACTTTCTTTGTCTTAAAAAACAAACAAACAAAAAAAGATGGAGCTGGCACAGCGGGTTAAAGCCCTGGCCTTGAACACTGGCATCCCATGTAGGAGCCAATTCTAGTCCCGGCTGCTCCTTTTCCAATCCAGCTCTCTGCTATGGCCTGGGAAAGTAGTAAAAAATGGCCCAAGGACTTGGGCCCCTACACACCCACGTGGGAGACCCAGAAGAAGTTCCTGGCTCCTGGCTTTGAATCGGTGCAGCTCCGGCTGTTGTGGTCTATTGGGGAATGAACCAGCTGGTGGAAGACCTCTCTTTCTGTCTCTGCCTCTCTCTGTAATTTTGTCTTCCAAATAATTAAAATAAATCTTAAAAAAATAAAGAGAAAAGTTTATTTTGGAGCAACTATTGTTGAAATCCATGCTATTTTTTCATAGTATGCATTTATCATAAATTTTGGGGATCCCTTGTAGCACTAGTGTTACATGACAATGAAAAATCATTTTTGATATGCTGTATGTAGCTCATAAGTTCCTGATAAAGTATTATTATTATTGAAACTATTTATTATTAATATTTATTATTGTAAAGAGAACAGATTTCATGTATTTCATAGATATAATTCTAAGTAGACAATCATACCTCACTCCCTCCTACCTTCCATGCATCCCCCATCCTTCCTTTCTTTCTTTGTTTTCCCTTGAATTTTTGTAATAACATAATTTCATTAGTTTGTAATCACTGGCTTAATGCACCACTAACCATATATTCAACAAGTAAAACCTGGAAAGACCACCATTCCACAAGATAGACAAGAGCTATAAACAATAATCAAATTGTATCATCACAGTTTCATTCTTATATATTTTTTATTCTAAATTAACTTTCAAATATATGATATTTGCCTTTTTAGAACTAGTTTATTTCGCTAAGCATGGCAGTCTCCAGTTGCATTCATTTTATTGCAAAAGACAGGATTTCATTCTTCTTTATGGATGAGTAGTATTCTTTTGTGTATATATACCACAATTTCTTTAGCAGTCATCAGTTGATGGACATCTCCATTGATTCCATATCTTAGCCATTGTAAACTGAGCTGCTATAAACAAGGGAATACAAATAACTCTTTCATATACTGAATTCATTTCCTTTGGGTAAATTCCTGGCAGTTGGTTGACTGGGTCATATGGTAGGTCTATTTTAAGATTTCTGAGGGATCTCCATACTTTTTTCCTAAATGTTTGTACTAGTCTAGATTCCCATCAGCAGTGAATTAAGGTACCTTTTTCTCCACATTCTTGCCAGAAATTATTATCTTTTGAATGTTTGATGATAGCCATTCTAATGGTGGTGAGGTGAAATCTCATAGTGGTTTTGATTTGGAATTCCCTGATGGCCATTGACTCTGAGCATCTTTTCATGTATCCCTTGGCAATTCATATTTCATTCTTTGAAGCATGTCTGTTCATGCCCTTTGCCATTTCTCAAGTGGATTGTTTTAATTATTCAGGGTACACAGACTCAATTAACACTACAGACCAAATGGACATAATGGATATCTAAAAAACTTTTCATCCTACAGATGCAGAATACACATTTTTTTCACCAGTGCATGGAATTTTCTTTTGGACAGACCACATGCTAGGCCACAAAGCAAGTCTCAGCGAATAAAAAACAATCAAAATCATACCATGTATCTTTTCTGACCACAATAGAATGAAACTAGAATTCAGCAACTTAAGAATCTCTAGAACCTACACAAACACATGGAAATTGAACAACATTCTTCTGAATGAACAGTGGATCATATAAGAAATCAAAAGATAATGGAAATGAATCAAGATAATACAACATATCAAAACTTATGAGATATAGCAAAAGTGGTGTTGAGAGGAAATTTCATAGAAATTAGTGCCTACATCAAGAAACTGGAAAGGCATCAAATAAATGAACTATCAATGAATCTCAGGAACCTATAAAAAACAGTAAACGAAACCCAAAACTAATAGGAGAAAACAAATAATTAAAATTAGAGAAGAAGTCAACAAAAATTGAAACCAAAAACAACACAAAAAATCACCAAAATGACGAGCTGATTTTTTTTAAAAAACAAAACAAAACAAAACAAAACAAAAACAAAACAAAACAAAATTGACACACCATTCGCTCAACTAACCAAAAAAGGAAAAAAAAGAGAGAGAAGACCCAAATCAATAAAATTAGAGATGGAAAAGGAAATGTAACAACAATCACAACCAAAATAAAAAGAATCATCAGAAATTACCACAACAAGCTGTATGCCAACAAACTGGGAAACATAAAAGAAATGGATAGATTCCTGAACACATATAACCTACCTAAATTGAGCCATGAAGACATAGAATACCTAAACAGACAAGTAACCAAGACAGAAACTGAATCAGTAATAAAGACCGCCCCAACAAAGAAAAGCCTGGGACCAGATGGCTTCACTGCTGAATTCCACCAAACATTTAAAAAATAGCTAAATCAAATTTTCCTCAATCTATTCAGAACAGTTGAAAGGGAGAGAATTCTCCCAAAATCCTTCTATGAAGTCAGCATCACCTTAATTCCTAAACATGAAAAAAGACGCAACTGAGGAAGAGAACTACAGACCGATTTCCCTGATTAACTTAGGTGCAAAAAATCCTCAACAAAATACTAGCCAATCAATTTCAAAAAACACATCAGAAAGATTATTAAAGATTATTATTAGGCTAAATGAGATTTACTCCTGGTATGCAAGGATGGTTAAACATCCTAAAATCAATGTGATGCATCATATTAACAAATTGAAGAAAAAAACCATGCGGTCATCTCAATAGATGCATAGAAAGGATTTGATAAAATAGAATATTCTTTCATGATAAAAACGTTAAGCAAATTGGGTATAGAAAAAACATTCCCCAACACAATCAAAGTGATTTTTGACAAACCCATGACCAGAATCCTATTGAATGAAGAATAGTTGGAAGCATTCCCACTAAGATCTGGAACCAGACAATGATGCCCACTCTCACCATTGCTATTCATTATGGTCCTGGAAGTTTTAGCCAGAGACATTAGGCAAGAAAAAGAAATAAAGGGGATATAAATTGGGAAGGTTGAAGTCAAACTATCCATATTTGCAGATGACATGATTCTATATATAGGGGATACAAAAAACTCCACTAATAGACCATTGGAACTCATAGAAGAATTTGGTAATGTGGCATGATATAAAATCAACACACAAAAATCAACAGCCTTTGTATACACAGAAAACTCCATGGCTGAGAAAGAACTTCTAAGATCAATCCCATTCACAATAGCTACAAAAATATCAAATACCTTGGAATAAATTTAACATCAAAGATCTCTACAATTAGAATTACAAAACGTTAAAGAAAGAAACAGAAGAAGACATAAAAGAATGTGAAAATCTTACATGTTCTTGTATTGGAAGAATCAATATCAACAAAATGTCCATACTACCAAAAGTAATTTATAGATTCAATGTGATACCAATCAAAATACCAAGGGCGTTCTTCTCAGATATAGAAAACATGATGCTAAAATTCATACGGCAATCCAAGATATCCTGAATAGCTAAAGCAATCTCTTCAACAAATGGTGCTGGGAAGATTGTGTCTCCACATGCAGAAGTATGAAACAAACACATTCCACAAAAACCCATTGAAAATGAATCAAAAACCTAAATCTACAACCTTATACAATCAAACTAATAGAGAACATTGGGGAAATCCTGGAATACATTGGCATAGGCAAAGTGTTCTTGCAAAAGACCCCAAAGGAACAGGTAATCAAAGACAAAATTGACAAATGGAATTACATCAAGCTGAGAAGCCTCTGCACTGCAAAAGAAACACTCAACAAAGCAAAGAGGCGACTAACAGAATGGCAGAAATTTGCAATCTATGTAATTTATAAAGGATTACTATCCAGAATCTATAAAGAGCTCAAGAAACTCAACAACAACAAAACAAACAGAGTCAGTGAACTCAGGGGGCTTCCATAGCCTTGGCAGCTCATGACAAGAGCCTAGGGTGATTACTGAGGCCATAAACAAGAGTGTCAATTTGTTAAGTCAACAACAGGAGTCACTGTGCACTTACTCCTCATGTAGGATCTTTGTCTTTAGTGTGCTGTACATTGTGATTTAATGCTATAACTAGTACTCAAACAGTATTTTTCACTTTATGTTTCTGTGTGGGAGCAAACTGTTGAAATCTTTACTTAATGTATGCTAAACTGATCTTCTGTATATAAAGAGAAACGAAAATGAATCTTGATGTGAATGGAATGGGAGAGGGAGTGGGAAAGGGGAGGGTTGCTGGTGGGAGGGATGTTATGGGGGGGAAGCCATTGTAATCAATATTCTGTACTTTGGAAATTTATATTCATTAAATAAAAGTTTGAAAGCAAAAAATAAATAAATATTACATGTGATAAATAAAAAAGAAATGGGCAAGGGGCTGTGCTGTGGCAGAGTAGGTTAATCCTCTGCCTGCAGCACTGGCATCCCACATGGGTGCCTGTTCTAGTTCCGACTGCTCCTCTTGCGATCCAGCTCTCTTCTCTGGCCTGGGAAAGCAGCAGAAGATGGCCCAAGTCCTTGGGCCCTTGCACCCTTGTAGGAGACCCAGAAGAAACTCCTGGCTCCTGACTTCAGATTGTCACAGCTCTGGCCATTATGACCATTTGGAGAGTGAACCTGTAGATGGAAGACTTTTCTCTTTGTCTCTTCCACTCACTGTCTGTAACTCTACCTCTCAAATAAATAAAATCTTTAAAAAAATGGATAAAGGACTTAAACAGGCAGTTTTCAAAAGAGGAAATCCAAATCAACAACAGACATAAAAAAATTCTCAGGATCACTAGCCATCAAGTGAATGCAAATCAAAACCACAATGAGGTTTCACCTCATCCCTGTTAGAATGGCTTTCATATAGAAATCAGCAAACAATAAATGCTGGTGAAGATGTGAGGGAAAATGTACCCTGATCTACTGTTGGTTGGAATGTAAACTGGTATAGCCACTGTGGAAGACAGTATGGAGACACCTCAGAAATCTGAATATAGACCTTACATAGGACCCAGCCATCCCACTCCTAGGTATTTACCCAAGGGAGATAAAATCAGCATATGAAAGAGTTATCTGTACTCGCATGTTTATTTCAGCTCAATTGACAATAGCTAAGATATGGAATCAACCCAAATGTCTGTCAAATGAAGACTGGATAAATGAATTATGGGATATGTACACGATGGAATACTGTACAGTGTTAAAAGTAATGAAATCTTGTCGTTTGCAACAAAATGGTTGAAGCTGGAAACTATCATACTTAATGAAATAAGCCAGTCCCAAAATGACAAATACCATATGTTCTCCCTGATCTGTGGTAACTAATGGAGTACCGGAAAGATAATCTATAGAAGTGGAAGGACACTTTGAGATGCAATGACTTTGGACAGTGCCTGTCCTGGCTTTTGAGGAACAGTTTTTTAAATATTATTTGTAGAACTCTGTACTTAGTATAGAGTTAAACTTATATGCATAGTTAGTTGTATATGTATAAAATTGTATATGTTTAAGTTCTATATCTTAGTTAAAATGATGGGAATAGGAGAGGGAAAAGGAATAAGGTGGGAGTGTGGGTGGGAGGGCAAGTATGGTGGGAAGAATCACTATGTTTCTAAAGTTGTATCTATGAAATGCATGAAGTTTGTATAAAAGTTTTCTATGGAAAAAAAGAAGGAGGATTAGAACTTCTGTAAATGTTTGGTAGAATTCAGTTGTGAAGCCATCTTTCATGTACTTTTCTTTGTTGCAATGATTACTGATTCAATCTCTGCTTTGGTTATTGGTTTATTTAGGTTTTTTATGTCTTCATGCCTCAATTTTGATAAATTGTGTGTGTCCAGACACCTATGCCTTTCTTTTACATTTTCCAATTTGTTGAATTAAAACTAGTTATATTTCTTAATGATTCTTTTTATTTCAGTGTCATCATTTGTAACATCTTTTTCACCTTTGATTTTGTTAATTTGTACCTTCTCCCCCCGCCCTTTTTTGGTTATTTGGGCCAATGGTTGATCAATTTTGTTTATTTTTTTAAGAAATCAGCTCTACATTTCACTGACCTTTTGTATTTTTTGTTTAAATTTCTTGTTTATTTCTTCTCCATTTTGTATTCTTTACTTCCAATAATTTCTGGATTGGTTTTCTCCTGTGTCTCTAGGTCCTTGAGATGCATTATTGAGCCATCTATTTTATACCTGCCAAATTTCGTGATGTAGGCACTAATGACTATACACTTTCCTCAACACTCCTTTTGCATATGTTGTCTTATCATCTTCAGTTGTTTTGAGGAATTTTTTGATTTTCCTTTTCTTAGAGATTCATTTATTTGAAAGTCAGAGTCATAGACAAAGAAAGAAAGAGACACACAGAGAAAGGTCTTTCATCCACTTGCTCACTCTACAAGTGGCTCCAATAGCCAAGTCTGTGAGCCAGGCAGAAGCCAAATGACCCCAATGGCCAGAGCTGGGCCTACCTGAAGCCAGGAGCCAGGAGCTTCATCTGGGTCTCCCACATGGGTGCAGGAGCTCAAGCACTTGCACTGTCTTCCACTGTTTTTCCCAGGCTATTAGCAAGAAGCTGGACTGGAAGCAGTACACCTGGGACATGAAAATGCACCCATGTGGGATGCATACATAGCAGGTGGCAGCTTTACTCACTACACCACAATGCTGGCCCCTTGATTTCATTTTGATTTCTTCTTCTCTTTAAGATTGCATTTATTTGAAAGGCAGAGTTACAGAGAGAGAGAGAGAGGGGGAGAGGGAGAGGGAGAGAGGAGATGAGAGAGAGAGAGAGAGAGAGAGAGAAACTTTCCATCTGCTGGTTAAGCCAGGAGCCAGGAGGTTCTTCAAGGTCTTCCATGTGAGTGCAAGTGCCCAAGTACTTGGGCCTTCTTCTCCTGCTTTCCCAGGTGCATTGGTAGGGAGCTGGATCAGAAGTGGAGCATCTGGAACTCAAACTGGTGTCCATATGGAATGCCGGTGCTGCGGGTGCCAGCTTACTATCTACACCACAGCATTGCCCCTCCCCTTTGATTTCTTCCATGACCCACTCTTCATTCAGGAGCATGTTGCTCAGCCTTCATGTGTTTTTATATTTTCTAGAATTTCTTATGTTGTTAATTTCTAGCTTCCTTACCTTGTGGTCAGAAAAGATATGTGGTACAATTTCAATTTTTTTTTAATTTGTTGAAGCTTGTTTGGAGTAGCATATGGTCTATCCTAGACAGTGTTTCATGCATCAATAAAAAGAATGTGTAGTCTGTGGCTGTTAGGTGTGTCAGTAGTGTATATTAGCTCTGTTGTTTCTTTGATTTTTTGCCTAGTTGATCTGTCTATTGGTGAAATGTTGAAGTCTGCCGTTATGATTGCATTGGAGCATATGTCTCCCTTTAGGTTATTAACATTTGTTTTAAATAACTGGGTACTCTAGCACTGGGGGAATATACATTCACTATAGTCACACCTTCCTGTTGAGTTGACTCCTTAGTCATAACATAATGCCCTTCTTTGTCACTTTTAACTTTTTTCTTTAAAGTCTGTGTTGTCTGAAATTAGTTACTCCTGCTTATTTTTTGTTTCCATTTGCATGAAATATTTTTCCACCCTTTCACTTTCAGTATGTGCATATCTTTGTTAGTGAGGTTGTTTCTTGTAGGCAGGTCTTGCTTTCTATTTCATTCAGCCAGTCTATATATTTTAATTGGAGATTTTAGTCCATTTACATACAATGTTATACTGATAAATAATGACTTGTCCTTCCCATTTTCCATAAATATTTCTATATTTTGTTTTCGACTTCCTTTGTACTATTATTAGGTTTTATACCCTCACATTCTTTCATGATGCTGGTTATCATTCTCTGTTTCTGTGTTTAGTACATTCTTAAGTATCATTTGTAAGACTGGCAAGGTGGTGACAGATTCATTCAATTGTTTGCTTTTTTTGTAAGGTCTTTATTTCACCTTATATTTTTAAATGAGAGCTTCTCTGGGTACAGTATTCTGACCTAACAATTTTTTTTTTAGGGACTTGGACTATGTCCATTCTCTCCTAGCCTGTAGGGTTTCTGATGAGAAATTCACTCTCAAGCTAACTGAAGATCCTGTAAAGGTTACCTGGCATTTCATTCTTGCACACTTAGGATCTTTTCTTTGTGTTTTACTTGTCAAAGTTTGAATATCATGTGTCATAGTGAAGATCTCTGATCATGTCTACTGTGTATTCTATGTCTTACTTGGATGTCCATATCTTTGTACAAACTAGGGAAATTTTCAGTTATTTCACTGAAGAAGTTTTCTAAGTCATTTGGTCTTCCCATTCCTTCAGGAACTCCAAAGATACATATATATTGTCATTTGACTGTATCCCATAGATTCTGAACATGGTTTTTGGTATTTCTACTTTTTCTTTTTTTTTTCTTTTTGTCTGACTGAGATATTTCAGTACCTTTGTCTTCCAGCTCAGATATTCTTTATTCTTCCTCAGAGAGTCTTCTGTTTAGGAATTCCACATATTTTTATTTGCTACATTGAATTCTTAATTTCTAATATTAGTTTTTTTTCATTTTCAATTATCTTTATTTACAGAAGATCGATTTAGTATATATTAAGTAAAGATTTCATCAGTTTGCACTACACAGATACACAAAGTGTAAAATACTGTTTGAGTACTAGTTATAGCATTACTTCACATTGGACAACACATTAAGGACAGATCCCACATGAGAAGTAAGTACACAGTGACTCCTGTTGTTGACTTAACAATTTGACACTCTTGTTTATGGTGTCAGTAATCTCCCTAGGCTCTAGTCATGAGTTGCCAAGGCTATGGAAGCCTTTTGAGTTCGCCGACTTCGATCTTATTTTGACAGGGTCATAGTCCAAGTAGAAGTTCTCTCCTCCCTTCAGAGAAAGGTACCTCCTTCTTTGATGGCCCCATTCTTTCCACTGGGATCTCACTCACAGAGATCTTCCATTTAGGTCTTCTTCTTTTTTTTTTTTTTTCCATGGTGTCTTGGCTTTCCATGCCTAAAATACTCTCGTGTATACTAAAATACTATCATGTATCTCAGCCATATCCAAATGACTTAAGGGCTGATTCTGAGGCCAGAGTGCTATTTAGGACATCTGCCATTCTATGAGTCTGCTGTGTATACCGCTTCCCATGTTGGATCATTCTCTCCCTTTTTTATTCTATCAGTTAGTATTAGCAGACACTAGTCTTGTTTGTGTGATCCCTTTGACTCTTAGACCTATCAGTGTGATCAGTTGTGAACTGAAATTGATCACCTGGACCAGTGAGATGGCATTGGTACATGCCATCTTGATGGGATTATATTGGAATCCCCTGGCACATTTCTAACTCCACCATTTGGGGCAAGTCCGATTGAGCATGTCCCAAATTGTGTATCTCCTCCCTCTCTTATTCCCACTTTTATATTTAACAGGGATCACTTTTCAGTTAAAATTTAAACACCTAAGAATAATTATGTGTTAATTACTGAGTTCTATAATATATCCATTTCCCAGTAGAATTTCTTATCCATGTCATTCAGATTTCATTAACTCATGTAATTTCTTCTCTGTGTTTTTAAATAATATTACAATGTTTCTTTTGAATTCCCTTTCCGACATTTCATCAATCTCCTCATCTTCACAATCTAATATTGACATATTCTGATCCCTTTGGGGAGTCATATTGTTTTCTTTGTTCATATTCCTCGTATTTCTACACTTACTTTTATGCATCTGTATAATAACTTGTTGATATTGCCTCTGAAGTACTTGTTCTTGAGAAGTCCCTTTAGACATAGTGGGATGCTTGCTCCTTCATGGGTATGTAGAGATGTGTGCTGGGTAGAGCCAGGGAATTTTAGCCAGCATTTTTGGGTTGGGCAAAAGTCCAAGGTAACCCATGTTATGCATGGTAGCTCTCCTCTGCAGTCTGTAGGGGAGAGGGGATGAACACCCTGGCTGGTGTGATCAGTGCCTCTACCTTTGTCAGTGCCAAGGTGAACCTCTCTGTACCTGCACCCCCTACTTAGTAAGGCACATGAAGCACACAAATAATTTATGTATACACTCTGTAATGTGAGTGTGGAGCCTTCCGTGATGTCCGTTCCAGCACTCAGTTAATTCTGAGCTTCTAGCCAGGCTCAGCAATTGCCACAAAACCCAACCACACCCCATGCCCCTGTTGACTTCCTGGTCTATCTCACAGTTACAGGATTCCTACAGTCACAGGCTGCAGAGTATCTACTCTCTGGCCTGCAAGCCTCCCTATCACAAGAGAGAGCCACCCAGCTCCTGAGTTGGGGCTTTGGTTTGATGAGGGGTGGGGATCAATGTGCTAAGTGGTCAATGTGCCACTTGCCTTATTCTGAGAAGAAGCCACTTCTCCTCTGGTCACCCAGTGCCTTGGTGTGGGGAGGGAAGAGAAGCAATGGGCCATCTATTCAGTTAGGTGGGCACTCTGACCCCCACCAACTCAGCTGCCTGGACTTAGTCAGTGGGAACCCCAAGTCTCTCCCTTAGACAAGACCACCAGTGGAGCATGGGCTTCTGCAGATGCCTCACTTCGCTCTGGGAAAATAGCCTTCTTGCAAGGTGCTGGGCTCGTGAGTCCCTGGTGTTATCCATTGAGCTGCTGCATATCTGTACTGTCTTTGTTGTTCCATGGATTATCACTTTCTGCAGACTTTTCATTGAGAACTTCTCTCCACCTATTGGCCAAGAATGCAGGTCCTCCTCTGCTTTTCTGTTATCTTCCTGTAATCAAATTCCATGCATCTGGGACCGGTGTTGTGGCATAACATATGGGCACCGTATCCCTTATGGGCACCAGTTCCCAACTGCTCCACTTTTGATCCAGCCAGGCCTTGCTTAAGGCCTGGGGAAATTAGCAAAAGACAACCCAAGTCATTAGGATGACCCAAGTCCCTACTACCCCTGTGGGAGACCTGGAAGAAGCTTCTGGCTCCTGGCTTGGGCTTGGCTCAGTCCTAGTTGTTGCAGCTTCCTGGGGAGTGAACCAAGATGGATTTCTCTTCTCTCTGTGCCTCTCCTTTTCTCTATATAACTGGGACTTTCAAATAAGCAAATCTTAAAAAAAATCAATGCATCTTTTCCCTATTCAGCCATCTTGGAATCCCAGGAAATTATGATTTAACTCAAAAAATCAATAGATAAGTACAAAAGCATTTAATGAATTGCTGGATTCTTACTTACTCTGGGCTTTTGGCTGTCATTCTACTATTCCTCTTGTAGCCTTAATATTTTGTACTTAGCCTTTGTGGCTGTTCACATCTAAATGGCTGTGTGTTGAAATAATGCTTTAGTTATAAAATCTCTCTCTCTCCCTCTCTCTCTCTCTCTCTCTCACACACACACACACACACACACATACACACATCACCAAAAAACCATTTGTATCGCACATTGAATTTATTTTAAACAGAAGTGGGAAAAGAACTCTTATTGAGGTATAAACTGTGAAATTGTCCTCCTAGGGTCTGCGGCAAGTGTGAGGACATTCACACTGAGGGCTTGGGTTCTCTCCCCAGGGCCCAGAGGTCACTGCTGCTCAAAATCATTGTGACAGTTCCTTTGTCCAAGCATTCAACATCCCTAATTATGTCTCTCTCTGCAATTTTGAAAGGTAGGACATACCTATTTAAAGCACTGAATTTACTAAATATTCATGAATAATAAGTGCATTATTGAGAAAAACTAAACTATATTACTCAATTAAAACTCTATAGGCTTACAAAGTAGAAGACAGAAAAAATGACAATGATGCCAACCATTTAAATCTATTGCCAGGATCTGTCTCTCTCTCTCTGTGTAAGTCTGACTTTCAAAATAATTTTTTTTTAAAAAAAGATATCTGATACAGTGATAGAACCTGGGAGAATGAGAGAGCTGGTCTGAGAGGGCCGAGATGGGAGATAGGGAGACTTATGGAATGGGCTAAGGACTTGAGAGCAGCATTCCCCACAGACCTTCTCACCACCCTCACAGGGCTATTGTCACAGCATTCTTCCTTCTTTCCTTGGAAGTTCTTGCCAGTCCTTCTTCCCTGCATCCATTCCATTTGCAGTGTTCTCTCTTCACTCTTCCACACACTCAAGTTAAGCAGACCTATCTTTCTTTTTTTAAAAAAAAGAATTCAGTAATTCCAAATTAATTACTGAAGAAAATAATGGTGGCTATTTTTATAACTTTATCATAGAAAAATTCACAAAAAGCACTCATCACCAAAGAAAAAACATGGACAGTTAATTGCATTAGATTTAATTGCTCTAAATCAGAAGATACATTGTTTAAGGGAAAAAAGGCATAAAATATAAAAAGGTATCTGCCATGTACATAAATGGCTAAGAAAAAGCTCTAAAATATATAGAAAAAACTACTAGTCATTAATAAAAATAAAATATAGCCTATTGCCACTCCTACTTGACAGGCTTAAATAAGCACTCTTCTTTTACACAAGAACAGAAATACAGATATGTTCATAGCAGCATTTTTAGAAGGACCAAAAACTAGTCACAGCTCAGTACCTTTCAGCTGCAGAATAAGTACAGTTCCTTCATTCAGTGAAGTGGCAAGGACACTGACAATGAACACATTATCACTCTAATCAATAAAATGAAAAAGATGGAGTTATATTGAGCAAAACAAAAAATACCTATAATATATTTCTATTTACATAAAAGTAAAAGTAGTCAAATCTAATCTCTGGTATATTCAGATGCACACATAGAGAGTCAGTCTCTCAAGCCAAGGTGAGATTCGTGGCCACCTGTGGATGAGTGGGAGAGGAGCCACTGGTAGCCTTCCAGTTTTAAATCTGGGTTGTGACTACAGCAGGCTTTGGCTAAGGTTTATTCATTATATGTATATTTATATTTTTACACTTTTCTGTTCCCTTTTATAATTATAACCAGAGTTATGGGAAGGTAAATGAAACTCAAATCCTGACTTTAAGAAATTTGAAACTGACTTTTGGATCCATTCAAAGGAAAATAAGCAATCAGATTGGGTAGATGGGAGAAGACTTTCAGGGTCTTACCTGTGATTAGTACTTAGCAGAGCCTGAATGTGTTTTCACAGCAAAATTGAAGAAACAGCAAGAGAAGAAAATGATGAAGAGAAGTATCACAAGTTGTCGGAAGTGTTCAGTGACAGTAACAAACTCCTTTACCAGACAGTAATGATCATGACTGGACACTAGTGTTCCATTGGCCCCCATCACTAGAACTCTGGATGCGTATTTTGTCCCCGTGAACAGGCAAGGCACACTGTATACGTTGAAGCTTTAGTTCAGGTCTTACTGATTTCCTACCAATCCCATTCTGTTATGCTCCAGAATTTTAGCTTCTCATTATCCCTACATATCCAGGGTCAGAAACCACACAGGTAAGAGCCATCACTGCTCAGACTTATCCCCAGGTAGTAAAATGGCTTTCTGAAGGATGCCACTGCCTTGCATTATTTTCCCTTGCATCCGCAGACAGTTTTGTCATTGTGTGAATACTTGTGGTAGCCAGTCTGCAAGATGGCTTCCCGCAATCCCAGCTCTCTGATATTCGTGCCTTGGGAGGATCAGTCCCACGCTGAATCAGGGCTGAACTGTGTCTAAGAGAATGTGATGGAAGTGATATTGTATGACTTCCAAAGATAGATAGCTGCTGCCTTACTCTCTTAGATTGCTTGCTCTGGGGAGAGCCAGGCATCCTGCTGTGACAACAGATAAGCCACATTATGGAGACACCTGCTGGAGAAAAACCAACCGAGTACTTCCACCAACAGCCAGCACCAACTTGCCAGCCATGTGGATAAACCACGTTGTAAATGGAGTTTCCAGAACAATCTAGCTGACATCTGACAGGTGTTTTGTGAGAAACTCAAAGCCAGAATTGCCTAAACATTGCTCAAATTGCTAATCAACAGAAACTGTGAGAGATAATAAATTATTGTTGTTTTAAGATAAATATTTAGGGATAATTTATGATGCATCAAGAGAAATAATACAACTGTCACCATTTAAAACTTGAACCATATTCAAGCTTTTGACATAAACCCACTATATAGTTACTCTAGAAAGTAAAAAAATAACTTTATAGGACTGGAGCTGTGACATGGTAGTAAGCCGCTGCCTACTGTGCCGGCATCCCATATGGGCACCAGTGCAAGTACCGGCTGCTCCACTTCTGATCCAGCTCTCTGCTATGGCCTGGGAAGGCAGTAGAGGATGGCCCAAGTCCTTGGGCCCCTGCACCTGTGTGGGAGACCCGGAAGAAGCTCCTGCCTCTCAGTTTTGATTTACACAGCTCCAGCTGTTAAGGCAGTTTGAGGAGTGAAACAGCAGACTTCTTTCTCTCTGCCTCTGCCTCTCTGTAACTGTCCCTTTCAAATAAATAAATTTCAAATAATATATCTTTTAAAAACTATATCTTTACGGCCAGCGCCGTGGCTCACTTGGCTAATGCTCCATCTACGACAGGCTAGCATCCCGGGTTCTATTCCTGCTTGGGGTGCCTGATTCTGTCCTGGTTGCTCCTCTTCCAGTCCAGCTCTCTGCTGTGGCCTGGGAGGGCAGTGGAGGATGGCCCAAGTCCTTGGGCCCTGCACCTGCATGGGAGACCGGGAGGAAGCACCCAGCTCCTGGCTTCAGATAGGTGCAGCGCCGGCTGTGGCGGCCATTAGGGGAGTGAACCAATGGAAAAAGAAAGACCTTTCTCTCTGTCTCTCTTTCTCACTATCTAACTCTGCCTATCAAAAAAAATTATATCTTTACAATTAATATTTATTAATATTAAATTCTTGAAGTTCAAAGCTTCACTTTACCACTATAGAATTAGTACAGATAGAATCAGAATGGTGATTTATTTAATTTCTACAGTAATAATACCAATAATTAATGTTAAAATCAATACAGTTTATTTTTTATGTCACCACATCATTAAAATTATGCACTGTAATTTCAACACATTATGCAATGTAATTATGAAAGCTATTTTTTAAACGTTTATTTATTTATTTGTGAGGCAGAGTTAAAGAAAGGCAGGGAGAGACAGAGAGGTCTTCCATCCTCTGGTTCACTCTCTAAATGGTGGCAATGGCCAGGACTGGGCCAGATGAAAATCAGGAGCATGGAATTCCATCTGGGTCTCCCAAATAGGTGACAGGGTCCCAGGTATGTTCACTATCTTCCATTGTTTTCCCAGGCACATTAGCAGGGAGCTGGATCAGAAGTGGAGCAGTTGGGACTTTAACCAGAGTTCATGTGGGATATTGGCTTCCCAGGGAGCAGCTTAACCCACTGGGCCACAATGCTGACCCCTAGTGTGCATTTCTTTTCTTTTTTTAAAGATTTATTTATTTATTTGAAAGAGTTACACACAGAGAGAAGGAGAGGCAGAGAGAGAGAGAGAGAGAGAGAGAGGTCTTCCAACTGCTGGTCCACTCCCCAAATAGCCGCAACAGCCAGAACTGCACCGATCTGAAGCCCGGAGCCTCCTGGTCTCCTATGTGGGTGCAGGGGCCCAAGGACTTGGGCCATCTTCCACTGCTTTCCCAGGACATAGCAGAGAGCTGGATTGGAAGTGAAGCAGCCATGACTCAAACCGGAGCCCATATGGGATGCCAGCACTGCAGATGGTGGCTTTACTGGCTAAGCCACACTGCTGGCCCTAGTGTGCTTTTCTTAACAGGTTGATGCGGGAGTTACTTTGTTCGTGAGCTGTTTTTGCCCATTTTTTTTCCTAAATGTTAGGAAAATAATTGCTGACTCTCTGTATTTAAAGAATCATCAGGCCGGTGCCGCGGCTCACTAGGCTAATCCTCCGCCTAGCGGCGCCGGCACACCGGGTTCTAGTCCCGGTCGGGGCGCCGGATTCTGTCCCGGTTGCCCCTCTTCCAGGCCAGCTCTCTGCTATGGCCAGGGAGTGCAGTGGAGGATGGCCCAGGTGCTTGGGCCCTGCACCCCATGGGAGACCAGGAAAAGCACCTGGCTCCTGGCTCCCGCCATCGGATCAGCGCGGTGCGCCGGCCGCAGCGCGCCGGCCGCGGCGGCCATTGGAGGGTGAACCAACGGCAAAGGAAGACCTTTCTCTCTGTCTCTCTCACTGTCCACTCTGCCTGTCAAAAAAAAAAAAAATCATCAGTTTTTGGGTGAAATATTTTACTTTCATTCAGATTTTGAGAAACTAAGATAGACAAATGGCACAGAATTTTAAATCTGAAAGAAATTAAGTTTATTTTCAGGCAATGTATCTTGAGGTTAAACATAAATTCAGTCCAACGCTTTTTCCTTCTCCTCCTGGAATCCAATCTGTGTCTTTATTTGGATTAGTCTCTCTTCTTTGCTGATTGTGCCTTTGTTTGAAATGCAGAGGTGCAAACTGAATTCTTGCTGTAATGAGAATCCAAACACTATTTACAAAAATTACTCTCTAATTCTTATACTGTATGTTCTCATCACTAGTCGGGGAGTAATGTTCTGAAATAAATATCATATTAATTGCTCATTTCCAAACCCTAGGTTTTCCTTTGGCTTTATGGCATTTCCTGATGCATTTATTTTTATACTGTCTTGCAAAAATTGTGTTTTTTTGCTTTTGTTGTTTTATTTTTCACTTTATGTTTATTCCTTCTGAACTATATCCTATAAGGAGTAATTTCAGTAATTATTTTTCTTCATTTTTCATTGTCCTTATTCTTACTATATTAAAAATATAGCTGCACTTACAGATCTTTAAAAACTTGATTTTAATTATATTTTAAATTGTAAAGTTCATATTCAAAATCTTCTCTTGGGTTGATTCTGTCATTTGCTGGCTATTGGATTAATGTAATTTACTGATATTAAAGCCATCTGTGGTAAAAATTGAAAGCCTTTCTCAAGCTAACCAGCCATTGTAGGCCTTCTGACTTTTTTATATACAGTATTCTCTTCACATAGGGATTTGAGATGTGAGCTGGTTATTAATCATCTGTTGCTTCTTATCCTCTGTGTAATACTATCAGTCCCTGAAACAATGCTATGTTTGGGGTTCCTCTGCCTTTGCCTCTTAAAGGAAGTGAGAATAATACATGCTGATAGGAGAAAAAAAGCAAAGAGAAGATTGATGGAGCCTGACTTTCTGTCATATAGACAAGCTCTAATCTGGCAAGTTAAAACCTACTTGTGATGGATTGGGTCACCTTAAAAGGCTTTATCTATGGCAACATTCCCAGTATGCAAAAAAGGGATGCAGTTTATGGTAGTTGAGATGAATTTAGCCATAAGTGCTCATGGAATTAGATAAAATTCACTCCAGTTTCTAACAAACATCTATGTTTGGTGTTTATAAGCTTTGGATTTTTTTGTTTTGTCTTTGTCTCCACTGTGCCCTGAAACTAATTACATTTTTAACATCAAGAGCATAGCACTGAAGCATGTCATTGTCACAATTCATAGTTTCTATCTATAATACAATGATTTTTTATGTATTTATTTGACAGGTGAGTTATAGACAGTGAGAGAGAGAGACAGAGAGAAAGGTCTTCCTTCCATTGGTTCACCCCCAAAATGGCCACAACGGCAGGAGCTACGCTGATCTGAAGCCAGGAGCCAGGTGCTTCTCCTGGTCTCCCATGCAGGTGCAGGGCCCAAGGACCTGGGCCATCCTCCACTGCCCTCCTGGTCCACAGCAGAGAGCTGAACTGGAAGAGCAGCAACTGGGACTAGAACCCGGAGTCCGTATGGGATGCCAACACCACAGGCAGAGGATTAGCCAAGTGAGCCATGGTGCCAGACCCTGATTTTTATAGTATTTATTTTATGGCTACTTCTGAAATCATCCAGCCTTGTTAATAATTTGAAGTGTTTTTTTTTTTTTTTTTCCCGCAGAAGCCAGGTGCTTCTCCTGGTCTCCCATGGGATGCAGGGCCCAAACAGTTGGGCCATCCTCCACTGCACTCTCTGGCCACAGCAGAGAGCTGGCCTGGAAGAGGGGCAACCGGGAAAGAATCCAGCGCCCCGACCGGGACTAGAACCCGGTGTGCTGGCGCCGCTAGGTGGAGGAGTAGCCTATTGAGCCGGAGGGTTCTTGCTGTCTATTCAGATAAGAATTCTGACTATCAGCTCAAATAAAACAAGCGACATGGTAATTTTTTAACATTTATTCAGTGAAAAGAAAACACAGGAAAGTGAGGGCTTTATTTAGGGGAAAAAGAAGTCTAGAAACGCAAGCTGGGCCCAGGCCAGACAGAGGGCAGGCCAGGAGCTACGTGGAGCAAAGCATACAGGCAGGAAAGCAGAGGCGTTGTACAACAGGGGAGGGGCCCACTGTGCTTCAGGCCTTTTATTCGGTTCCAAAAGGGGAGTGGTTACCTAGTCTGATTGGCAGGTGGGTGTACAGGTGAGATCAGGCAGGGGCCTGGGGAGGGCATGGTCTTCCAGTTCATGAGTCTGATTTAATCCTGTCTTCCTGCTTAGATTGCTTCTATTAATGACCAGTGATTGATTTTGCTTTATTTTGTGTTAGGGTTTTAAAATTCTTTTTCAAAAAGTGAATTGGATAAGAATTGAGTTGATTTTAAGAGAAAAGTAAGGAAATAATAGTAGAGTAAATGATACCAAAAACTCATGAAGGTGGCACAGGAGCGAACCACATTTGGGACACACATTTCTGGAGATTTAACTTTTCAAAGGAGGCTGCCATTTCCAAACTTGGCATTTCATTTTGCCAGCTTTTTTTTTTTTTCCTTACTAAAAAGCTGCTAAAACAGACAAGATTTTTGAGTACACTGTGATAGCAAATGACTCTCTTGAACTTAGCAAATACATTTTACTTCAACCTTTATCACCCAGGAGGATAAGAAGAGTTGTGTCTTCAGATGTTAGAGTCTCATTCAAGATAAGAAAAACACCAAGAAAACATGAGATGCCCGGTGAATTAATCCCTGATTTTTAAAGTGATCTTACATCAGGAGGAAAAAAATTCTAAATACAAGGGTACCAGAATTCAGAATTCAGCCCAACTGAGGTCACCAAAGAGCAGAAGTAGATTTACAGGCAGCAATTAAATGTAAGGAATAATGATTTGCCAATAAATTTAAACTCATAAGTTTTATTTAAATATGAAGCTTGAACACTCTCATATGTTCAATATAAATTCAATACAACTTTTTACTTTTCTATTGTTATTAGATGGTACTTCCATTTAAAATGACAGAAGAATTACAATATTTTAAAGATTCTGACTATTTAGGAAAAACCTACTTATATGTAGCATTTAATAAACATTTATTAAGAATTGAATGTCAAATACTGTATTAATACCTGAAGATACACAGATAAATGGTAATATGATCTACTAAAATTGCAAGAAAACTGATCATTTTGTGTATCTTACATAATCCCTTGAAAGTAATTAAATATTTAATCATACAGAGTACCATATTTCTTAGATCTGGATAAATTAATTATTTATATCTTGGTAATAATGTGAGATTAAGTCTTTTGGTTTTATCTTTATCTGTGTCACCCTGTCAAGAAAGTAAATTTAATTGTTTTGGCATAAATTTGCCTTCAAGATAAAAAAATTATTTTAAAATTGTTAATTCTGATTTAATAACCTTTCACATGTAGAAAACAATTTATTACTAAATACTGATGTTCTCTCAGATTTAAGTAATAATTGCTGCTGCTTCCAAATGTTTATTTTGTAGCTCCACAGTCCATTTGTTCTGCTTATCCTATCATATTTGTAAAGCAAACAATTTATAGCCAGCATTGTCTGGAATAACTTGCTATAGGAGAAATTTGTGGTTATCCTCTTCTAGTTATAAACATATGCTTATAATTCAATCAATTTGATCATGAGCCTAGAAAACATGTAATGAAATAACAAAACCACTTTGTATAGCTTAAATATCACCTAACTATCTCCATTCTTTAATAAATGAACACATTGAAATTGAAGACCTATTGTATAGTCTATGGAAAATCGTTAACTACTGAAATTCCTGCAAATCCATTGTGGCAAGGAAGAATTAAGTTCTCATGCTCACCTTTTTTTGCAACTTCTTCCATACATCAAATCGTACACAGGTGTTGGTTTATTATGAAATATTCTTTACCTTTGCAAGAGTAAAAACTAAACTATCATTTCTCTTTCCTTCATGCATGCCCAGAAAAATCCACTTAATTAAAGTCTTGTATTTGCAGAGTTCAGTGAAGAAAGAGAGGTTTACATTAGACTGATGTAAAATTAAGGTTGTGTTTTAAATGTCTCTGTTCTTTTTTTTTTAAGATTTACTTTTTTTTTATTTGAAAGACAAAGGTAGAGAGAGGCAGAGGCAGAGTGAGAGGTCTTCCATCCTCTGGTTCACTCCCCAAATGGACGAAACAGCTTGAGGTAGGCCATTCCGAAGCCAGGAGCCTGGAGCTTCTTCCAGGTCTCCCACCCAGGTGGAGAGGCCCAAGGATTTGGGCCATCTTCTACCACCTTTCCAGGCCATAGCAGAGAGCTGGACCAGAAGTGGAGCAGCCAGGACTTGAACCGCCACCCTTATGGGATGCCTGCACTGCAGGTAGTGGCTTTACCCTCTACACTGTAGCAGCCAGCCCTGATGTCTCTGTTCTTTAAAAGTCTTTTCTTTATTCTCTTTCCCTACATCCTGGGGTAAAAAAAATGACAAATTGTTTCATTTTATCTGAGCAATTCTTCATTCGAGCTTTTTCTCTTAACACCCAGTTCTGGACATTGTTTTCAAATTTTCAAAATTGCCTCTTGCAAAGGTGCATCTGACCGTGTATTCTTAGATATGGACAATTTCCATCCTAGTCTTTGTCTTGCTATTCAGCAGGAGATTTTAGAATAATGATTTTTTTAGTTAGAAGTGGACAATTTTATTCAATGGATCACTACTTTTAATTAATGACGCAAATTTCAGTATATTGAGTACCAAAAGTACACAGTTTACTTCTTCCCGTCCTTCCTTTACATAGGGTTTCTTGATTCCACACTGTAATACTTCACAACCTGACTTGGAAATCATGTTCTAGAACTGTTTTTGTTGCCTACTGGTAAATACAAAAATCTGTACAATGTTCAGTGTTAACCTTTTTTTCCCCCCAATGGCTGCATCTGTCCCAACACAAGCAGAGTTATTTTTAAATGTGTTAAATTCAATTAACTGACCACAAGTAACTTCTTTGATGGTATCCTAACGGAATAGTTCAACATATTTTTAATTTGGAAAATACACCATATAAAAGCCAGTCTCTAAAATAAGAAAGTAGACAATCAGGAATTCTTCTCTGTCCCTGGGCAACTGCATGACGGGCTCCTGCTAAGCGTGTGGTTTGGAGCAGTTTTTCCATCCCCAGTGTGGAAAAAGTGTGGGGAAACAGGAGCAGAGACAGGAAAGGTATGCTTTTGTCCTAACACTTAGAATTGTTATCAGCTGGAGAGAAAAACAGCTGTAAATCCTGGCTGTGTGTGCATTTATTTGCTTGTTTTTCATTAGAAAGTATGAGTCACAAGTGTTGAAGAGAATCCCTGAGTATTTTCAGAGGATAAATGAGGAAATATTTCACATTTGTTTCAGCCCTGTGGGGCAATATAAAGCCTTAAGTGACATTAACTAAACTTTGCTATTGATGTACTAATTGACGATCCACCCAGAAGTAGTCCCCTAACTTTTTGAAGATTAATATTTGATTTTTATAGAAAATTATGTAACAACCCCAATAAGATAATAATTGCATCTGTCAAGTGAATACAAATAAAATATTACTAAATATTTAGCAATTTAAAAATGTGTATTTTAAAAAAAGTATCCTATAATCAGTAGAGAAGCTATTAACCTCCAGAGAATCTATGGATACTTAAAACTAGTAGCATAAATATGTGAATCATTTTGATCAATATACAGACAATATTTAGTGTGAATATGGATTCTTAGATCCCTGGTAGGAACTCAGGGATTTCAGTAGTGTAATGCCCACAGCATAGTAATAATCACTGTGGCCTATAGACCTACAACTTGGAGAACCTCTTGTATTCACTATAGGAAATCAACTTCCAAATTTTCTTTTTTCTGTCATGAAATATTTCTCTTCTGCTAGTATAATGACATTTTCTTGGAAGGAATGGTATAAAGATATTACGAAAAATGGCATAATGGAAATTATTTATCACATCTGGCAAAATGATCATCAAAGCTATGGTATAATTGGCAGAATTAGGTAATGAGTTAGTGAGGAGTTTCAGTTTTTCTCAAGATTATTTTACTGGTTTGAACATACTGAGTGGGTCAGAAATGGCTCATTAACTACTCAACCCAGCATAAGCAAGTAATATTAGAAAGAAATATACATTTTCCTGAACTAAAGGTAGTACTCTAAAGTATACATCATTTGATTAAGTTTTTCATTAGGAGAACTTGAAGCATAACATAGCTGTTGTAGTTCCTAATTTTTTTTTATTTTTTTATTTTTTGAAAGGCAGAGTGGACAGTGAGAGAGAGAAAGAGAGAAAGGTCTTCCTTTGCCGTTGGTTCACCCTCCAATGGCCGCCGCAGCTGGCGCACCACACTGATCCAATGGCAGGAGCCAGGTGCTTCTCCTGGTCTCCCATGGGGTGCAGGGCCCAAGCACTTGGGCCATCCTCCACTGCACTCCCTGGCCACAGCAGAGAGCTGGCCTGGAAGAGGGCAACCAGGACAGAATCCGGTGCCCTAACCGGGACTAGAACCCGGTGTGCCAGTGCCGCAAGGTGGAGGATTAGCCTATTGAGCTGCGGCGCCAGCCATATTTCCTAATTTTTATGTGTTCTAATATTTTCATGTGCCCAAAGATGTGATGGGTATATTTCTGTAAGATATAAAACTGAGGCTAAAGAGGCATACAATTTCCATAATTTTATACACTTGGTAAGGGGTGGGGCCTGGATTCAAAGTGAACAAGAGTCCCAGAGCCCTACTATTCTCCATTCCCTACACTATGCTGTCCCTTGACTAATTTCTAGGTTATAAATTATGTCTATTTAGTGACTTAGATTCCATTCACAAATCGAAGTGGGTAAATGTCCAAGGACATTGTACTGAGAAATCCACTGATATTTCATATTAACACCCCCCTTGTATATTATGTGTTTCTTATTTCTTGTAGCTTTCAGAATTTTTTTCTTTGTCTTTTATTTTTGAAAGTATCATACTTATGTACATTGATATACTCTTCTTTGAGGTGAATTTGATTGAAGATATCTACTCTTCCTGTATCTGGCCATTGGTATCTTTCCCCAGAAGAGAAAACTTTGGTCATTATTTCTTTAAATAGCTTTCTGGATCTTTTTCTAGTTCTTTTTGAATTCTTTTTATGTGTCAATTAGGGCTCTAATGCCACAATTACTGAGTATATATTTTTGATTTTTTTTTTTTACTTTTTGCTCCTGATCAGGTAATTTCAAATGCTGTCTTAGAATCACTGATTCTTCAGCTTGATTTAAGCTTTCTATTGCATTTTTTCATTTCAGTCATCATATTTTTCACCTCTAAGATTTCTATTTAGCTTCTTATTTTTTCTGGTTTTCAGTCAAACTTCACATTTTTTCATATACTGTTTACCAAGCTTCATTTAATATTTTATCCATGTATTCTTATAGTTCAGTGAACTTTAAGAGGTTATTCTAAATTTTTTCTCTGTCATTTCATATATGTCTTTTACTCTAGTATTTACTTTTGGACCTTTGTTTCTTTTGAAGAGATTGTGACTTCCAGTGTCTGTCTTTTGAAAAGGTATATAACTCAAGTCAAGAAATGACTACTTGTTCTTGTTGCTATTGGCATTCTTTGTCAGGGATAAGTCTTCAGGATTTATTCTAGACTGCCATTTTGGATAGAACAGCTGGTATCAACACTGGTCAGGCAGAGCTTGCTTCTGGGTTCTCTAGATGGCTCGGCTACTGCCTGTGCTTTGAGTTCAGGTCAGACAGCTGGAGGGACTCTGCAGTCAGGGTGAGTTATTGAATGAGCAATAAAATTATTTCAGGTAAGACTTGGCCTCATGGGATACTCCCTGGCCAAGAGGTAGTGATATTTGAGTTCAGGAGTTGTAAAGAATTGCATAAGGCATCCTGGGGTTATGTGGAGTTGTTGATTGGAATGGGTGGGAATTGCTTGCTCAAGGAATGCATAGTTGAAGTTGGCCTTCCTTTCTGTTTAATGCCTTCAAGTAGGCTCTTGAGCACTGTTTAAATTCCCAGGCATGAAGATCTAATCCTTGCTCCTTGCCAAAATGTCTGCACCAATTGTCAGACTCCCTGAGTGGAGTCTGAGGGTTGGTTTTGGTATCACTAGAAAGAACATTAAAATCCTGGATGTGGTGCTACTAATTCCTTGGCAAAGGGAGATTAATTAAAACAGCATGATACTGACATAAAAATTAACTCCCCGATTATTAGAACAGAATAGAGAGCCCAGAAGTGAACTCATGCAGGTATGGTCAATTGTTTTCCAGTGGAGGTGCCAAATACACACATCAGGAAAAGGAAAGTCTCTTCTCTAAATAGTGTTAGGAAAACTGGGTATTCATATGCAAAATGATTAAATTGGATCCTTTTCTCATACCATATACAAAATCAACTCAAAATGGTTTAAAGACTTACTCTTGAAACTGCAAAACCACTAGAGGAAAACACTATATGACACTGGTTTTAGGCAATGATTTTTTTTTAAGATTTTATTTATTTATTTGAGATGTAGAGTTGCAGACAGTGAGAGGGAGAGATAGAAAGGTCTTACTTCCATTGGTTCACTCCCCAAATGGCCACAATGGCCGGAGCTATGCCAGTCCAAAGCCAGGAGACAGGTGTTTCTCCCTGGTCTCCCATGCGAGTGCAGGGGCCCAAGCACTTGTGCCATCTTCTACTGCTTTCCCAGGCCATAGCAGAGAGCTGGATTGAAAGAGGAGCAGCTAGGACTAGAACCGGCACCCATATGGGATGCCAGTGCCACGGCAGAGGATTAACCTGCTGCACCACGACACTGGCCCTGGCAATAATTTTTTATTTGACCCTAAAAGTGCAGGCCACAAAAGCAAAAATAGACAAATGGGAATTCCATCAAAGTTAAAAGCTTATTAACAACAAAGGAAAAATTAACAGAGTGAACAGAAAGTTTATGGATTTGGAGAAAATATCTACATGAAAACCTGGTATGGTGTTAATATCCAAAATGTATAAAAAACTCAAACAATTCTATAGAATGAACACAAATAACCTGATTAAAAAGTAAGCAAGGAGATCATGGACACTTGGTGTAGTGGTTGACACAGCTTGGGATACTCACATCCCATGTCATATTGCCTGGATTAAAGTCCCAGCTCTACTCCTAATTCCAGATTCCTGCCAGTGAAGATGCTGGGACACAGCAGGCGATGACTCAAGCAGTTTTGTCCTGGCCGCCCACGTGGAAGACTCAAACTGAATTCCTAACTCCTGGCTGACACCTGACCTAGCCCTGGCTGTTGGCATTGAGAGAGTGACTCAGCAAATGGGAGATCTCTGCCTGAATGTCTCTCTTTCTCCACCTTTCTAATAAAATAAATAAATAAATAATGTTTTGTAAATTGGCAAGGAACCTGAATACACGTTTCTTTAGAAAAGACATAAAAATGGCCAACAGATCTATGAGATAGTATTCCAATCACTAATACAAAGAAAATGTAAATTAAAATTATTGTGAGATAGGGTCTCACAAGCTTTAGAATGACTACTGTCAAAAAAAAAAAAAAACAGTAAATGTTGGTGAGAATGGGATAAGGGGGGGTCTTTGTACCCTGTTGGTGGGAGAGTAAATTCATAAATTCATTACAGATTACAGATTATTTAAAAATTTAAAAATAGAATTACCACATCAAGGGCCTTCAAAAACATGCATGGAAATGCGTATTATTAAACAAAAACTCTTCATGGATTTCAGCTTTTTTTTTACACCTGAATAAGTGTTCATTTTTAAATTCCATTTTCCATAAACTTTTTGAATTCCCTGCATGTTACCCAGCAATTTCTAGGCATTTACTCAAAAGACTTACAGTCAGTATATTGAAGAGATATCTATGCTTCAGTGTTCATTGCAACACTACTTACGTTAGCCAATTTATGGTATTAACCTAACTGCCTATCAACAGATGAATGAATATAGATGATGTAGAATACACACTCATGAATATTATGCAAATTTAAAAAAATAAATGTCATTTCTGAAAACATGGATAAAATGGAGCACATGCTATACTGAGCACAGGAAGACAAATGTGTGTTCTCTTACACAAGATTATTTCAAAAAGTTTATGGATAATGGAATTAAAAGATGTTTGCAAAAACATTTTTGAAATATGTGTATCTTTTTTTCTTTCCTCAAGTTTGTATACATGAACTTCAAAATGTTTTGCACCAACATAAACTTACTTCTTCATTCCATTTTCCATGAAATTTTGAAGCACCCTCATGTATAGGATCTAAAACAGTTATACTCAAACAAGCAGAGAACAGGATGGTGTTGTCAGAGTCTGGAGGGTGGTGGGAATGAAAAGAGGCAATGAAATGAAAATGAAAAGGGTACAAAGTCTCAGTTAAAAGGAATAAGGATTTTTCTTTGCTCTATATTGCACAGCATAGTGAACACAGCAACTAATAATGCATTGTACACTTTAAAAACCCTGAGAGTTAATTTCAGAAATTCTCACAGCAAAAATAAATATTTGAGGCCATAGAGATGTGAGTTAGCTTTATTTAATTACTCCATAGTGTACTGATAAATCTAACACCAACTTTCTACCTGTTAAAAATCTAAGACTACAATTTCTTGATTTATAAGTAATTAACTAAAAATAAAAATCCCAAAACTCCTGAATTCACCAGTCTCTACAAACTATTATTCTATTTTCAACGTCTGTGAGATCAATAATGCATTGCATACCTCAAGATAGAGAAACTTGAGCTGGCACTGTGGCATAGTAAGCTAAGCCTCCATCTGATGCTGGCATCCCTTATACATCTCAAAATATATACATAGAGATAGCACTGTGGCATAGTGCCACATCCCATATGGGTGCTCATTTGTGTCCCAGCTGCTCCTCTTCCAATCCAGCTTTCTGCTATGACCTGGGAAAGCAGTAGAAAATAATTCAAGTGCTTGGGCCCCTATGCACCTATATATTTATATAAAAACTAGTGGGTCTTGGGTTTGGATCGGCCCAAATCTGGCTGTTGCGGCCATCTGGGGAGTGAACTAGCATATTGAAGACCTTTCTGTCTCTCCCTCTTTCTATGTGTAACTCTACCTCTCAAATAAATTAAAAAAGAAAAATGATACAGAAATTTGAATTTACTTACTGTAATAAAATGTTGACAGTTGAACGTGATGGGTATGCTAATTACTCTGAATTGATCATTACCCATTGTACACATGTTTCAGAATATCACATTGTACAAATATCATATGACACAAAAATATTTTTTAAATTAAAAGATCTAATTTTTTTCTGTAACTTCTTCATTCAAAATAGCCTATCTATATATGTTTGTGTAATTTCCTACTTCTTGAAACTTTTAGCTTGATTTATGCTTTGGGTAAATGTCTAATGGTAAAACATTCTTTTTTCATAAAAAGAATTACATGGATGAAAATGATATAAAGAAGGAACAGGCCGGCGCTGCGGCTCACTAGGCTAATCCTCCGCCTTGCGGCGCCAGCACACCAGGTTCTAGTCCCGGTCGGGGCGCCAGATTCTGTCCTGGTTGCCCCTCTTCCAGGCCAGCTCTCTGCTGTGGCCCGGGGAGGCAGTGGAGGATGGCCCAAGTGCTTGGGCCCTGCACCCCATGGGAGACCAGGATAAGTACCTGGCTCCTGCCATCGGATCAGCGCGGTGCGCCGGCAACAGCGCGCCGGCCACGGCAGCCATTGGAGGGTGAACCAACGGCAAAGGAAGACCTTTCCTCTGTCTCTCTCTCTCACTGTCCACTCTGCCTGTCAAAAAATAATAATAATAAAAAAAAGAAAAAAAAGAAGGAACATAGTTCTTTGCTGTGAGCCAGTTAAAGTAATTGGTGATTGTTGTAAGTGTGAGATCAAGCAATGATTTCTTTACCATATCCATTTGCTTTATTCAAAATAAGAAAGCTTAGCCGGCGCCGTGGCTCACTAGGCTAATCCTCTGCCTGTGGCACCGGCACCCCGGGTTCTAGTCCCAGTTGGGGTGCCAGATTCTGTCCTGGTTGCCCCTCTTCCAGTCCAGCTCTCTGCTGTGACCCGGGAAGGTGGTGGAGGATGGCCCAGGTCCTTGGGCCCTGCACCCACATGGGAGACCAGGAGGAAGCACCTGGCTTCGGATCGGCGCAGCGTGCCGGCTGCAATGCACCAGCCTTAGTGGCCATTTGGGGAGTGAACCAATGGAAGGAAGACCTTTCTCTGTCTCTCTGTCTCTCACTGTCTAACTCTGCCTGTCAAAAAAAGAAAAAAGAAAAAAAGAAGCTTTTTTTTTTTTTCCCTGCAGTGTTGCTCTATATCCAGGTGGAATACAAAGAAAAGCAAACAGAAAAGCTATATATTGTAGGTCATTTGGTATTACTATAAAAATTGACCTCCCTGCTTTTATGTTTTTTTACAGTTGTTTCATACATACTAATGTTCGAGTGATGGACAAAATAAGACAAAAATTTGAGCTAGGAGATTGGCTTTGGTTTTGATTTCTTTAATCATCTTTGATGGATCACGTGGTCAGTCAGCCATCAACAGGGAGGGGGGTGCTGCTGTTGACCTGTTTACATACTTCATGTACCCTAATTTGTTACATTTATTTCTATGAGCACTAGGAATAGCATAGCAGAAACATATTTGGACTCTAGCACAAACAACATGACACTATATTTAAAAACCTGCAGCCAACCAAAGAAAAGGAGCATGAAGGGTGAAGTTGAAACACTAGAGCTGAAGTATGGCTCTACTGTCTTGGACTTATATCTTAAAAAGTCAAAATCAGTTACCAGGCTTCTGTATTTCTCTGTCAAGTGTAAATACCAGTAGTGCTTGTTCGAGTGTTTCAGAAATTGTTATTCAAATTCACTGATGTAAATGAAAATAATTATTATTTCATATCCTGGGTCTCTGGGAACATCTGTTATTTAAAGTTTTGTATCCCCTTAAGAATTCTTTTCCAAAAATTAGAATTAACATTTTTTTCTCTTTTTAACTAAAAATAGTCTTTCAGCTGGTACAATTTAAAGAACATTTTAAATGAGCTATATAGATTTCCTTTAAGTATTAGAGAAAACAAAAATATAATAAATGATAGGACAAATAAGACATCTCAAACTCAGTCAAATCTAGCTTCAGATTTAGTACTGTGGAGTACTTTAGAAACTCCCTGTACCTAATTAAATATAAACTTGAACAATAATATACTACACTGTGAGAGGAAATTGACTAGCATGTTGATATAAGCTGTGTTCATTCACGTAGGACTCAGTTTACCTATGGAAAATATTTCATCTTGGTACACTTGTCCTTCTACAATTGAAAGGAAATTCCATTCCAAATATGTTTCAAACTCTGCAACATTTTCTCTAGTTCTGACTAGATCAGCAACTAATGGGGAATATGTTTAGACCAAGTAACAACATTAGATTGGAAATTAATGTGGTCATCTTTTCCCCCTTAAAATACACAATTGTCTGTGGGGCCCAGATTTCTCCCAGGTAACAGTAATTCCACAGGCTAGTGTATAACTTCTAAAGTACAAGGCTCATCATGGTGTGTATGAATACAGCTTATCCTATATTATTTGTCACAATGGATATTTGCATTTTATGTTAAAGATAATGAAATGTCATAGTTGAAGAGACACTATTCAATGGACACCAGTTATTGAAGAGGAAAATGAGATCCAGAGAGCTATAGTGGCACATGCAAAGTTGCGTAATTCAAGGCGGGGGTGGCCAGCTCTGTTTTTCCTCCACTTCCGTCATGTCATTTCATGTAGGGAAGTCGCTGTCCTACACCAATGGGATCCGCTCGTAGACAGTGTATTGTGGGGCCTTCCATGCTTCCGAAGAAATACTCAGTAGAACCTGCAGCTTAAGACCCAAGATCTCAAGTGGTATGTCCAAAGTTCAGAAGAAAGTTGAAGGCTCCATTAAGGAGGGACTAGTGCACGCTCTCCTACAATGGCCTTCTATTTGGGGCAGACAAGGGACAGAGCGGTGCTGCTTCTCCTAGGATCAAACAGGCTGCCAAACAGATTCCTATTGTGAAGTCATGGGGTGGGCCTACGAGACTTGGTTGGGAAATTTGCTGGTGCCTTCAAGGCTGGGCTAAGCCTCAGCCTCTTGCTTCCTTGGGAGGTATCTTGTAGCCTCAGAAACACAGTTTCTCTCTGGCATCAGAACTGCATGGTTGGCAAGATCTGGGACAACTGTCTGAGAGCTCCAGGGGATATGGCCTGATTGTTGCTTCCCCCTCTCCCTCCTCTTTTGTACGTCATTAAATATTATCTTTGCCTTTTTACACCTTGAAAAGTTTAAATTTCTCAAACCAGGCACACTATAGAAAAAGCTTCCTTATAATAGAGTCCACCATCTAAATACATCTCCCTATTATGGAACACGATCTTTAAAGAATCCCCGGTTTGGGAAGGAAAAATAACGGGCATCACCGCACGATGTCAAACAAGCCACCTGGGTGTGTGCAGGCAGCTTGCCTGGTACACTTCCATCCATTCGTCAGCCAGAACACCTTGGCTTCTTGGGCCTGTTTTGCAGATATTGTTGTTTTCTGTTTAGCAAACTCACCAATAAGGTGCTACCTTCCTGTTCTCCCCAGAGTGGCCAGGTGGCCGCAACACCTGTCCTTCCCCTAGTCCTGCCAGGCTTGGAGCTCCCTGGCTACCTCGCAGATGGTGGGCGACCCGAGGAGATGCTTCTTTCTGGTGCAGCTTTTTCCCACTCATCTGAATATTTTTCCTTTTTGGGAGAGTGGATGTTTTCTTGTTACTTATGTCCAAAACCGTTCCACACAGGAAAAATGGAAGCGTTCTCAAAACTTCGGTGCCTGCAATAGTATTTTTAATTTAAAATGCATTTTAAATTTAAAATCTTCTTTTTATATTTGATTATTTGCTTGTTCATTTCAGAGATGTAGACACACACACACACAGAGAGAGAGAGAGAGAGAGAGAGAGAGAGAGAGACATACATACAGACAGAACTCTCATATGCTGGGTTACTGCCCAATACATGCAAGCAGCCAGGTGTGGGCTAGAAGTGAAGCTTAGAGCTAGAAACTCGATCCAGGTGACCCATGCACCCGGCAGGAGTCCCATCACTTGAGCCATCACCGCTGCCTCTCAGGATCTTCATTATCAGAGATCAAACCTAAGTACTGTTTGCGAGCTTCCTAGTAACATAATTACAAAGTGTGTCTAAAACATTTGGAGTAGGTGACTTGATCATGTGAAAACAGGGAAAAATATGTTTGGTTTCTGATCATAAGTTGAATCCTCAAGGCAAGAAAAGGAAGTATACATGAAAGTTTCTCTGTGATGAGATGCAGCAGTAGTGAATTCCCTAACTTGAACTCAGAGAGAACTCTTTCAGGACCTACGGATATATCATAGTGTCAATCTACGATGTAACTTCTACAATCAAAGGGGTTATTGGGCTAAAACCTAGGTACTGCTCCATCTTATCACAGTGAAGGAAACTGGTATCGTGCTATACCTTGAGCGTCCCAGTGCTGATGCACAGGTGCAGGGTGGAATCAGGACAAAATGCCATCTGTTTCTCCTGCAACATCCCCAGAGCAGTGCTCTCTGGGTTGGCACAAGAGATGTCCTGAGATCTGGGTTGCTTGTTAATCACCTTCGATCACTGTAGAGACAAAAAGAGGGAAAACACCATATCATCCTGTTCTGTGAAGAAAAAATGCATCAGCATAAGACATTTTTATTAACGGTTTATTATGAGATCAAATGAAACTTAGAAGAAATCTACAGATCATACAGTCAAAGCATAACTGGTGCTTACCTGCACTGTGGTCAGGAAAACCGTCAGCCTTGATAGAGAGAATGCTTTTTTTCCACCTCCTCATAAAACAAGTTCCCAGTTACAGAATTTTTCAAATTGAATAAATCCCTAGTATTATGTTTCGAATCAAATTATTTTAGTTGATGGAAAAAAAAATTTTTTTTTTGACAGGCAGAGTGGACAGTGAGAGAGAGAGAGACAGAGAGAAAGGTCTTCCTTTGCCGTTGGTTCACCCTCCAGTGGCCGCCGCGGCCGGCACGCTGCTGCCGGCACACCGCGCTGATCCGATGGCAGGAGCCAGGAGCCAGGTGCTTATCCTGGTCTCCCATGGGGTGCAGGGCCCAAGCACCTGGGCCATCCTCCACTGCACTCCCTGGCCACAGCAGAGAGGTGGCCTGGAAGAGGGGCAACCGGGACAGAATCCGGCGCCCCAACCGGGACTAGAACCCGGTGTGCTGGCACAGCAAGGCGGAGGATTAGCCTAGTGAGCCACAACGCCGGCCGGAAAATTTTATTTAAGACTTTAAGTCAGAGATGGGAATATTTTATGTGTGTATGTATATACATACACGTATACATATATGTCTATATGACCATGTGAAATGCTTGTACTTTCGGGAATAATAGTTTGCCTATTTCTGCATCATAGGTACAGAAGTGCAAAATATCTGGGTGTCTAATCATTTCCTTCCTTTTTATATCAGACCCTGTAAAAGGCAAAGAGCAGGTAGGGCTGGGGAATGTATCTTTGTTTATTGCCATCTTCCTGTGGCCAGTTGGGTGGCTGAGAAAGATATATTCCCTGGAGACAAGGTTGTCTGAATTAAAAAGTCAACTGTTTGACTTCCCAGTGTACAGTATAAAGTGAGAACACTATTCATCCTTCTTGAGTCCAAGGTCATCATCCTTAAAATGGTGATCATAAGACTATGTGTCTCTTAGTGTCATATTTTAGATTAAATTAGTTAATGCACAGACAGTACTGATATTGAACCTGGTACATGGCACATTCAATACTTTTAGGAATTGTCAGCCCCTTCCTAAAGAAGGAACCCTTTGTTGAGCAATCCCAAGGACTAATGAAGGTGTTAATGTGTGCCAGTGGATTAAGGTTTTACTCAGGAGAAATTAGTAGCCAAAACCCAAGAACTTCAAAAGGAAGTAACATAAAAGGTAATTTTATTTTAGTGCACAATTTTTTTTTTGCACTAAAAATCCACAGTGTTTTTTTCTCTTAATATGCATTTTCCTTGAAGTCATTGAAGACTCCTTAAGTGCATGGGTTTCAACAAATTGTACACCAAAATCAGTTCATCTTTTAATTCATTTTCTACAAAAAATCATTTGAAGTACTCTGTATGTTTGAGGATGAGGAGGAGGAAAGGCCTTGTAGTACTTCCCAACTTTACCACATCAGTGGTTAGAAATTTGCCTGCTTGTTGTTCACATCAAGTCATTTAACAGATATGAGCTCACTGATTCTACATGCTGACTACAAGAGAGCAGGGATATGCTAAATACAAAGATGAGGTGTTGCAGTTCCAGTCAATACTTGGTTCCCCATAGTTTTTGCTATGGTGAAATATCTGTTTGATAATTCTCTATGGCTCCCTAATCATTCAATAGCATTGCAAATCCCAGGGTTGGTGTTCATGAGCCTCTGCAATCTGTCCTCCAATATTTTCTCCAACAATACCACTATGCGTTTTCTTCGCTTTCATTCTTTTCATCCAGCCAAACATTAACTGCTTGCAGTGTTCTCAGATACCTCTCACTTTGATACTCCAGAGCTTAGCTCATGCCCACTCTTGTTCCTGGGTGGACATATGACTCACTTCTCAAGGTCTAACTGCTATGTTAGCTCTCTCATAAAGTATTCCTTGCTCATGTCCAGAGGTTGGTTGTCTTTTATATTATAAAATGTTGCCAAAGTTATTTTTTGCCCAGAACTTTCAAAGTTTCAGCTAGAATTACAATGAGTAATGTGTTTTGCATTGACACATGTTGTCCAGACTCGGACACATACACATTCCTAAATCAAAGCTTCATGTAACAAGTCTCCATTGTTTGCAATAGGGTCTAGTATTGTCTCATTTCTTTTTTACTTGGCAGAATGCTCTGATTGCAATCCACAAAAGAGATTGAATTATCTTTAATTGTATCACAATGTGCAGTTTGAAGAATAATGGTCTACACAACTCATACAGAAAATCATGTATTACCTACTGCACAGTCATTATGTTCCCTACCAGACTGCAGTTATTCAAGTGTTATACAGTGTATATATTATGACGTCTGTATCCGTATAAGTAGTTGCCCAGTAAACATTGTGGAAACAGGAAAGAAGGAAGGAAGGGAGGGAGGAAGGAGGAGAGGGAGGGACTAAGGAAGGAAGCAAAAGAAATACTTCCAGGGATATTGATTATTCTCAGAAAATTAGGTTGCTAATATTTTAGAAGTCAACAGATGGATATCATTCAAACCACTGCAGGTGAATTTTCCAGTTTAAGTGGTTTACCTCTTTGAGTAATTTCTTCAACTTTATTGTAAGCTTAGAAATTAAGGTTACATCATGGAATCTAGGACTAAATGAAAGATAGCCAAAACAACAGGATTAATACATAAAATATAAGCTTGTAGAGGCTGCATTCCTGGCCCTTGGTGCATACTAAGGGGCAGGGATAGGACCAAGGATGTGACGTGCACCTGAAGAGATGAAGAGAGCTTTGACTCGATTTCCATAAATCCCGTGCAAATGCAATTCTGTCACTTCTGTGTGCGCTGAACACGTCTCTGTGAGCTGAGTACATCAAGAGATTTCTGATAACTGTGTCTATAAACAAAGTCAGTGCTAAGAACCAACACTCCTGAGTTCCTCAGGGTTGTAAATGGAACAGCAAATATACTCTTAACTCATGACATCTGAGATAGTGCTTTTCAGTAACATGACAGATTATTTTTGTTTTTAGACTCAAAGAGGAAATGTTGACTATAATTTAAATTTGAGAAATTATACTAATGCTATATATTTTTTATAATTACATACAGTTTGAGATATAAAGATAAGACTTTATTACTCAAAGTCCATCATTTTAACTATTATGCATATGGTACAAGTACAGTGTAAGGAGCAAGTAATGACATGAAAATACCTTTCATGGATGTGAATGCTTTTTCCAAACCCTTGTTAAACATTCTTTTGTTGCATTTTGATCTTTAACATAACAGTGAATGTCCAGAGATGAGACCAGTAAAATACTGGATTAAAAAGATTGTATTAGTGCTAATAAATTACAGCAACTTAATGTGAAGCAGTATTTTTATGGCAAAAAGAGTTATTTCCTACATACTTCACTTTAAAAATTTAATAATGAAGTCATGATTCTGCCAACTCAAGCTATTACAGACCAATCTCTGCACATATTTCAATGGAAATTTTAGGAATTATGATGAAAAAAAACCATGTAATATGCCTTCTAATATAGTCCTTTCTTTTCTTGCCTTTGGTTGTCAAAGCATTGTTGCAATTTAGAGAAATAAATGACTTGAAAAATACAGATTTATGGTGGCTGTATCACCAAAAATTTAAACATGTTGAGACTGTTGAATTTCTTTGAAATATGTTATCTTTCTTTGAAGTGTATCTCTGTATGTAATATGTAAATACATGCACACAAGCACAGAGGAACAAAATGTATGTGAGCTGAAGAGCACTTCCTATCAAGAAGATTTACAAAGGGGCAGGAACTATGGCACAGAAAGCTAAACTCCTGCTTGGGATGCCTGCGCTCACATTTCACAGTACAAATTCAGGTTCCAACTACTCTGCTTCCCATAAAGCTTTTTGTTCATGTGTTCTGGGAGTCAATGGATGATGGGTCAAGTGCTTAGGCCCCTGCCACCCACATGGGAGACTTGGGTGTGGTTCTGGGCTGTTGGCTTCAGTCTCACCCAAACATGATTGTTAAAGGCATTTGAGGGGTGAACCAACAGATAATCTCTGTCTCTGTGTCTTTCTTTCTGTATCTCTCTGCATTACAAGTAGATGAAAAAAAAAAAAAAACATTAAAAAAGAAGGTCTGTACTAATATGGTCCTCTTGCCACTTAATTTTAGTGTCTGTGAAAAGGTTTAGTAAAACATCCACTGCATAGAGTACGCATTTTAATTATTACACATAGCAGTTAGTTTAATTGGCTTAAAATGTTAAATTTTAAATTTACACATTCAGTCTCTATTAGTTTTCTGAAATAGTGTGTAGTTTCAGACCCACAGACTGTTCCTGCTAGCAGTCCTAAAAATTTATGCTCTTGATGAGAAGCAGATGGAATGAGTGAATGAGTATTGAGTTAACATGAATTCTTATAACTAAGAAATTGATTTCAAATTCATTCCCCACTGACCGGATGAGCAGCAGTATGTATACAGTGTTCTCATATAAACATACTGTTCTATTGATCTATTGACTGGCAAAGGGAATGTAAATAATGTAACCACTTTAACATAATTTACTTTCTTTTCAGATGTTATAAATATAGCTACCCCTAGAGTGTCATCATCAAATTCTACAACACAAACATCTGTATCAACACCAAACACAACACTAGCACCTAATCTTGAAAAATCAACACGTGGAACATCTCCTCAAGGTAAGTTTAACATCTACTGGAATTTATTCCCATTTTGACAAAAAAAATAAGCAATTACATAACTTAATACAAGAAAATAATTTGAGGTCTCATAACTGATTGTTAAGGTCCGTGCTGTTTCACTGTTTTGAAATCCATGTGCTATTTTGGTTTGCATACAGAGCTCTGGGATCTCAGTAGGCTTCTTTGATGATATTCTTTTGGATCACTTCCTGTTTGAGAATGATCCTATTGTGAATACTATATACACAAAGTTTATTTTTAGAGAAGAAAAAAATTACCATGCACCAAGTCATAAAAATATCTTTCTGAAATTATAGTTCTCCACTTAAGGAGCATAACCAAAACAGTGAAACTATGCTAATAACAGACTGATCTTGTTGGTTGTATTGTGCAGATAATAAAATTAACTTGTGCTTTCAGCAGCAACATCATCATTCTTGTTACTGAACTAATAATAACAACATCATGTTTTTCTGGCTGGGTGTTAAAGGGGATTGCTTCACCATCCATAAGAATTTTAAATGCCATTAGATTCATTTCACTAAAAACCCAAGAGGTTAGTAGTTCAATACGCTCTGCATTACTCATCCTACAACACACATACAATGAGGCATCTCATTCAGGTTCAGTAAATAATGGAGAAAAAAATAGAATTTTTGCCTATTAGCAGAAAGTCCAGTTAAAATGCTAGGGCCACAGAAACACCAACAAAACACATACCTTGATGAATGATATATCATGGTATGTAATTCCTGCTGCTGCCTCTCCCACCTCTCCAAGCCCTCCCTTAATGTTCCTTCTGAGACCAAATTCAGTAAAAGCTTGAATGCAGTGGTGATTCTCAGAAATAAAGGCTATCATGATCTTGGACTACTATGTGCACAATGTTTGATTCTAAGATGGAACCAAACCAATTCTGCAGAATCGCTCCATCAAAGCAGAAGAAAGCATCACACAAAGAGAGCATCATGGGGCATTTCATTCTCGGAATATGGTACAACCTATGTATCCAACAAAGGGAAACTCCCAAAAGGCATGATCAGAAGCCATGGCCCCTGAGGCCTCCACTCAATTCCTGCATACTATATTTTTAAAAATTTTTAAAATTGTCACAGTCCTGTGTTCCTAGGATTTGAACAGAATAATCCCAGCACTTTTACAGAGTATAACTATATGTTTCTCTCTCTCTCTCTTTCTCTGTTTCTTTCTCTCTCCGCCAGTTGAGTCCTTGGCATAAAATTGGTACCAGTTTGACAAAAGCATATTATTTTTGCAGTCAGTAATGACACAGGTGCTGTTGCTACAATATAGACCTAAAAGTTTGAAGTCATAAAACGTTTAGTTTTTTACAAAACTACATGGGACAGTGCTTTCTCATTAGGTAGATTCCTAGCTGAGCCTATAAAAACTATCATGAATAACACCATCCAGATAAAAACACAAATCTGACCACTATGTTAAGCAGCCATGAAAAGGCAGATTTGGGGTCCAATGAAGGAATTCTGGCAGAATTATAACTTGCAGTAGCAGGAATGCATCCTACCTTGCTGTTTGTTAGAGCACATGTGAAGCATAACTGAGATATTTCTAGCAACTTTAGCTGTGGTGGCTCTTACAGTGGAAAAGCTCATAGGATGCCTAATTGTTTATGTACATACTCATATACACACTCTCACACATACACATTTATATGCCTTTGAATTCCTTTTGTTGGATACTTTGACCGATTGATACTACCTTAATAACCTCTGGTCTGTGTTTAGCTGAAGTTTTCCAGCTATGTTTTAAATTATTCACATGGAATTGTATAAATTCTAATAGTCCAGATAAATTTTACTTTTTATTAATTTTTATTATAAAATATTCAAATATATCCAAAAGTAGAGAATATTATGATTAATCTCCATAATCCCATCTCCCAAAATCAATACTTATCAATATTTTCTTTCTCATTTTTCCTTTCTTGTTTCCTTATCATGCTATTTTTCTTCTTGATTGCTACAGTATTTTGAAAGAAACCTAAACTTTGTATAATTTCTACTTCTACATAGTAAATATGCATCTCAACAGATATAGACAGTTTATTACAAAGCACCGTAATATCATCTAATGTCCATTTATAGAAGTTTTAAGCATTAATATCTAATAACCATGAATATGTCATGGGAGGGAATTATGGGAAGGAAGTTCATCCTGGAGTCTCTGAGAACCAGTGAAGAGAGTGACATTGGAAGGAGATTTTTTTTTATTTTTGCTAGAGTGTCTCGGCTTTCCATGCCTAAAATACTCTCATGGGCTCTTCAGCCAGATCATAATGCCTTAAGGGCTGATTCTGAGGCCAGAGTGCTATTTAGGACCTCTGCCATTGGAAGGAGATGAAGCAGCAAAGGCAACTCCAATGTCCACAACTCCTGGGGAAATCTGGCATAGTGGTACGGCTGGGTGAAGCCGTGAAGCAGCTGGGAGTCCATGGTATGGGAAAACTGTAGGAAAATGGAGGAATCACACAGGAGAAGGAAGACAAAGAAAGCAACTTCCTGCTATCTGGTTTGCTTGTTTCTCCTTGTTTACTAGTGGGTATGTGAGTTGTGCCATGTAGACTGGATATAGTCCATGCTCCTAAAGATAGTAAAATACACAGTATGCAGATAAGGGAAATCTTGCCTCAAGTTTTCATGCTCTAAGTAGTATCAACATACAAGGGTACTTTGAATCATTTGTGGGAAAATAAAATTAAAAGATGTTTACCACAAAAATTTTAAAATCTATGCATAGTTTTTTCATAATATACATTTAGAGGAACTTTTTGAAGATCCCTCATATTTGGCTTCTTGATTTCAGGCGTGAGGATGTTTTAAATCTGGCAGAGTTGTATCCTTTGTACTATTCTCCAAAATAACCATGTATTTGTTTGAAAGGCAGAGTTACAGAGAAAGAGAGAGGAAGAGATGAGAGAGAGAGATCGTCCATCCACTGGTTCACTCCCCAAATGGCTGCAACAGCCAGGACTGGGCCATGCCAAACCCAGGAACCAGGAGCTTCTTCAAGGCCTCCCATGTTGGTGCAGGGGCCCAGGGACTTGGGCCATCTTCCATTGCTTTCCCAGGTGCATTAGCAGGGAGCTGGATTTGAAGTGGAGCTGCTGGGACTTAAACTAGCACCCATATGAGATGCCAGTTTTGTGGGTTATGGCTTTAATTGGCTGAGCCACAGTGCCAGCCCCCAAAATAGCCATTTTTAAGTTACATGTCTTCTGCAACAAAGTAGATGCAACTTGAAATCATTATGCTTAGTGAAATAAGCCAGATCCCAAAAGAAAAATATCACATGTTTTTTCTAATTTGTAGTATATTAGTAAAAAAAAGTTATGTATAAGCAATTCTTATGCCTTCTTCCTAATGTCAACATTGTCCTTATGTTCCCACCAAAAATATATGACGTGAAGAAGCTACTTTATTTTCATTTTAAGGCTTTCTAATCAGACTTTCTTGATGTAAAGGTCAAAAGATATTTGGTTTAATAACGCTTATGTCTGTCTAAAGCACATGCATTTTCTTCCCATTGCCAATGGCAGAAATTCTGTCATCAGAAAAGTGGATAATGTGGAACTGAGATGACAATTCTCCCTACAGTGACACAGTCACAGTGGCAGAACTGATTGACAAAGCTTTGCCCGGAGCAGGACTTGCTTTCAGAGATTTATCCAATTAGAGAGCTGGGACTTAACTTTGCCCTAGATGTACATCAAGTGCACTGCACATTTTGTGCAAAGGGCAAGTGACTAGAGATAAAAATCAACATTTGGCAGACATTGAATGTCACCAGCGTAAAATGCACATCTTCTATATAGAAATCAGCTCAATGAAACCGTCGAGAGTCAACATTTAAACAGCCTTCCACTAAGTTTTCTCCTATGATTAGTTGGAAGAAAAAAAAAATGGAATTGGTTACTTCATTTTGTTCCATGGTGGTTCTTTCTCCACTGTCTTTCTATTCCTTGTTAAGTTTGAATTGAAAATTAACTACCTGGGATGTCATTGAACATGGGTTTTTGATTTCTCCTTTTCATAGGATACTGAAGTGATAAACTGACATCTTACTTTTAGTTTATCTTCACAAAATATGGAATGTATGCAAATTAGATATTTTCTTGAAACATTTGTGGCCTAAATGGAATCTAACATAAACACAAAAAGTTATTTTGGAAAATGTTACAAATTCTTATACACTACTAATTTTACAGAGAATAGAATTACAATGTTCTAAGGATTTATTCTTTTATAAATATTTGTTGACTCAAAATAATGTAATATCATTAAAGGCATGGATATTGTATTCTCTTAATGTTTACATTAACTTCAATCTGCTTCTCCAATTAACTGCTTCAAAATATTTAATCATTATTTTGCACAGAAAGTTAACAGAAATCATATTTATTATTAGTGCAACATTTTAGGCTTTCAAAATAAAAATGCATGTACACTTTAGAATTTATATGTATCTAGCACATAAGTTTCAGTATAAAATATGCTTACTCATATTTCAAAGTGAAGATCCATACGTTAACAAAACATCAAAATAGTGTCCCTGTTTTTTTTTTTTTGTTTTGTTTTGTTTTGTTTTTTTGACAGGCAGAGTTAGTGAGAGAGAGAGACAGAGAGAAAGGTCTTCCCTCCGTTGGTTCACCCTCCAAATGGCCACCACGGCTGGCGCGCTGTACTGATCCGAAACCAAGAGCCAGGTGCTTCCTCCTGGTCTCCCATGTGGGTGCAGGGCCCAAGGACTTGAGCCATCCTCCACTGCACTCCCTGGCCACAGCAGAGAGCTGGCCTGGAAGAGGGGCAACCGGGACAGAACTGGCAGCCCAACCAGGACTAGAACCTGGAGTGCAGGCGCCGCAGGCGGAGGATTAGCCTAGTGAGCCACGGCACCAGCCTCCTGTTCTTACAACAAAAAAAGGAAAATGCTTCCTGTATAAAGAGACAGATATATAAGTTAGCTTCATTGCAGTAATAATTTCACAAATTATGTATATATCAAAATATCACATTGTACACTTCTAATATATGTCAATTTTACCTCACTAAAGCTGGGGAAAAATAAAATAAACATATAAAATAATTTGTTTCACTTACAAATATTGTCTCACTGATTATTGCATGGAACAGTCACAAGATCACCATTCATACACAAGTTTAAGAACACTTGACAGGGCTGGCATTATGGCACAGTGTGTTAAAGCCACTGCCTACAATGCCAACATCCATATGAGCTCCAGTTCGAATCCCAGTCCACATCTCCACTGTAATGAGCATCTGGGGAGCGAAGCAGCAGATGGAAGATAATTCTCTCCCTCTCTCTGTTTCTCTCTCTGTTTCTCTCTCTCCTTCTCTCTCTCTCTCTTCCTTCTTGCTCTGTAACTCAGCCTTTCAAATAAATAAAATAATGCTTTATTTTTTTCAAGAGAGAACAATGAAAATGTGAGCTCTTTGGTTCCTCACTTTTGCAAAGTCCGAGGCTGAAACCGAAGCCGAATGGAAAACTCTGGCTAAATATTAAGTCCAAAGCTCAACCTGTACCTCTTCCCCTTATCAAACATAAAATCAGGATAGATATGAAATAAAAGGGTCAAGAGTTCTGAAGAAGTCAAAAGGTTACACACACTTGACATTTTCTCTGTTTATATTCACTATTATCATTATATGGGTCTAATCGACCTGTACTTTTTTTTTTTTCAAACAATATATGAGACAGAATTCAATGAAAGGTAGTTGGAAGCTGGTTGTGAAAGTTCAGTTGGACCTAATGTTGGTACCATGAGTCCAAGGATGGTGATGAAGTGAAACAACCTTACCATGTTGAGCTAAAGGAAACGTTCATTTATATCATTTTATCCTTATTTTAAGATGTTGGCATCATATGAGTAGGCAACTCAAAATCTCAAACCTAGCTTTAGGAAGACATGTTCATTTGTTCTTCCTTTAAAATATAACTACAGAAGAGTCTAAAAGACTTTCAGAAAGTCATACATGCTTAGACTCTCCAATACAATTACAGTATAATTCACAAATGCCTATGACAGCTTCTTTCCATCACTTCCTATATCCCCTGATAAGCAGTGAGGACAGAGGAGTTGGCAGGGGAAAAGCCCTTCGCTATCTGTGTGGAAGTTAGCCTTCAACATCCGCCACAGCTATGATCGATCTTCCTCTTGTGGTTCCTTAGTATCCGCCGACATAGTTTCAGCCAATTGACCCTCCAGAAAACTCCCCTCTGGTTTAGGATTTTAAAGCCTCAGATTCACTGTGCAGAGCCAAATGGTTCCTCCCTCAAATACGGTGTGCATACATTCAAGTACAAGAGCCAAGATTACATTTATGTCATATAGTAAATATGAGATCTGCACCCTGATCACAAAAGGACATACTGAGATTCTTGTTAAAAATAGAATAAAGGATGTTGAAAGTTTTAAAGTGTTTTAAGAAAGAAAGGAATGCTAACTGTAACAGTGGGTGTCAACCTCTTATGCCTTGTTGAGTTCTTAAGGCAGATCTTGGTTCTTGTGGACCCTTCTGGCCTGTATGCCCATGCCTGCATTTCCTCAATGCCCACTAAATGCCAGGAATTCCTCTTGATAACTCTTTAAGTAAAAAGGTGACTAAATGTTGAATGCTTTCCCCAGGAGCCTAGGAGAGGCCCTAGCCCAGAATGGGAACTTAAAGAATGTTTCATGAATGAACAAGTAAATCACAGGCACTTACAAGTGGCTTTTTGACTTATGTTTCATTGCCATAACTACATAGACAAAATAAAATGTAGTGCTGAAATACAAACCATGATATTCCCGGATCCTATTAACCAGGTCAATTCTCCCACAGGGGAAAATAAAATAACTTAAAATCATTAGAGTTTAGAGTTTTTGTAATAATTTGTTGCATGTTTAATAATACCCTAGTAACATTCTATAGTGGAAATTTCCTTTTTGGGTCTTTCATACAAATATATGTGTATTTTGTTTTCTAAATTTACTCAAACATTCAATATTTCGATTCCTCTTTAGATGAAAAGGAGCTGGAAAATGGCAAAATTAAACTTCAACCAGTACCTCTGCAAAGGGATTCCAGTTCACATCCAGATTTCACTTACTTTCATTTATTCCTTGACAGGTGAAATGAGATTGTGATTAATAATAATGTCATCTATCTTATCAAACTAGGAACAACCAACAACGAATCAGCAAAAACAACTCTGATGTCAACAGCTCCTTCATTAACAACAGTTAAAAGTGAAGGTGAGTGATTTGTGTTGCTAGCATTTAAAAGCCTGCATATAATTCACAAACCATAATAATCATTCTTTTAAAGTAAACAATTTGGTGGTTTTTATATATGCATTAGACTGCGTGACCGTCACCATTATCTAACTCCAGATACTTCATCTCAGAAGGAGACCCTGTATTCCTGTTCATTCCACATCCCATTTCCTAGTCTCTGGTAACTAGGAACTTACTGCCTCTGTATGTGTATGCCTATTCTGGACCTTTAATTTAAATTGACTCACACATCATTTGACCTTTTGGTCTGGCTTCCTTAACTTAGCATAATCTTCTCAGTTTCATCCATGTTGTAGTATGTATCTGTAGTTCATTATTTTTTGTGACTGAATAATATTTCACCATGTGAATATAACACATTTTCTATATTTTCTGGTTGATGAGTATTTGAATTTCCTACTTATGACTATAAATAAATAAATAAACATTGTAGTTTCTCTCAGGGACACTGCTTGGGCTGGGATTGCTGAGTCATATGAGAACTTGCTGTTTAACATTTTGATGAACTGAGTTCCAAAACAGCTATTCATTCTTACCAGCAAAAAGATACTGGCACACAGCACTTGTTTTTTGTCCGTGTTTTTCAATTTTTTCATTCTAGTGGATGTGAAGTTGTATCTCATCATGGGTTTGATTTACATTTTTGCTAACCACTAACAATGCTGAACATATTTTATGTGCCTACTAGCCAATTACATATCTTCTTTGGAGAAATGCTTGTTCAATTCCTTTGCACACTTAAAACAATGGGCTATCTTTTTCATATAGAATCGTAGGAATTACATATTAGAGAATAGATCTTTATTATAGATAATTTGCAAATGTTTTCTTCTTTTCTGTAGTTTCTTGGTAGTCCTTTTTTCATCCTTTGAAGGATGAAAAGCTATAATTTTCGTGGAGTACAGTTTATCAATCCTTTCTTTTGTCACTTGTGCATTAGATACCAAATCTCAGAAACTTCTTCCCAATTTAAGATCACAAAGATTTTCATCAGTGTTTTCTTTTAAGAATTTTATAGAAGAGTAAAGTTTTAGTTATTAAACTTAAGTCTTCAATTTTTGTGTATGGTGTAATGTAGATAGCCAACTGTATTCTCCCGCATGTAGCTATCCATTTGTCCTAGCACCAGTTGTTGAAAAAAATGATTGCTTCCCCATTTTGTCATCTTCATATCCTTGATCAAAATCAGGTGGGCATAAACATGAGAGGGTTTTGGTTTTATTGAATTCTCAAATCTACTCCACTAATCTATATGTCCTTCATTGTGCCAGAATTACACACTATGGAGTAACTGTAGCTTTACATTAAGTTCTAAAAACATTAAATGTGGGCTCTTCAATTTTTTTCTTCCTTTTATAAGTTGTTTTATCAATTTTGAGTCACTTGAGTTTCACTACAGATTTTAAAATCAGCTTGCAAATTTCTGCAGAAAGCTAGCTGCGATTTTAAAGCATAGAGTCTCTATATCAACAAGGGAGTATTGCCGTCTTAACAGTGTTAAATTTTCCAATCTAGGAGCACAGGAAGTCTTTCCATTTCTCTGTGTCTTTTTTTTTTTTTTTTTATTTTATTTAATGAATATAAATTTCCAAAGTACGTCTCATGGGTTACAATGGCTTTCCCCCCCATACCGTCCCTCCCACCCACCACCCTGCCCTTTCCCACTCCCTCTCCCCTTCCATTCACATCAAGATTCATTTTCGATTATCTTAGTATACAGAAGATCAGCTTAGTATACCTTAAGTAAGGATTTCAACAGTTTGTTCCCACACAGAAACATAAAGTGAAAAATAATAGATTATTTTTTTTTAAATGATGATGAAATCAGATCAGACCTATTGTCATGTTTAATCCCAGTGAGAGTCAAGTTGGGAATTGATAGTTTCTTTTCTTTTTTTTTTTTTTTTTTTTTAACAGAAGATCAGTTTAGTGTACATTAAGTAAAGATTTCAGTCGTTTGCACCCCCATAGAAACACAAAGTGAAATATACTGTTTGAGTACTCGTTATAGCATTAAGCCTCAGTGTACAGCACATTAAGGACAGAGATCCTACATGAGGAGTAAGTGCACAGTGACTCCTGTTGTTGACTTTACAAATTGACACTCCTGTTTATGGCATCAGTAATCTCCCTATGCACCAGTCATGAGTTTCCAAGGCTATGGAAGCCCCTTGAGTTCTCCGACTCTTATCTTGTTTAGACAAGGTCATAGTCAAAGTGGAGGTTCTCTCCTCCCTTCAGAGAAAGGCACCTCCCTCTTTGAAGACCTGTTCTTTCCACTGGGATCTCACTCACAGAGATCTTTTTGCCAGAGTGTCTTGGCTTTCCATGCCTGAAATACTCTCATGGGCTTTTCAGCCAGATCCGAGTGCCTTTAGGGCTGATTCTGAGGCCAGAGTGCTATTTAGGACATCTGCCATTCTATGAGTCTGCTGAGTATCTCACTTCCCATGTTGGATCACTCTCCCCTTTATTTATTCTATCGGTTAGTGTTAGCAGATACTAGACTTGTTTATGTGCTCCCTTTGACTCTTAGTCCTTTCATTATGATCAATTGTGAACTGAAATTGATCACTTGGAATAGTGAGATGGCATTGGCACATGCCACCTTGATGGGATTGAATTGGAATCCCATAGTATGTTTCCAACTCTACCAATTGGGGCAAGTCAGCCCGAGCATGCCCCAAATTATACATCTCTTCCCTCTCTTATTCCCACTTTTATGTTTAACAGGGATCACATTTCAGTTAATTTTCAACACTTAAGAATAACTGTGTGATAATTACAGAATTAAACCAGTCATATTAAGTAGAACAGACAAAAAAAAAAATACTATGAGGGATAATGTATTAAGTTGTCCATTAGCAGTCAGGGCTATGCTGATCAAGTCACCATTTCTCATAGTGTCCCTTTCACTTCAGGAGGTTTCCTTTTTGGTGTTCAGTCAGTTGTCACCGATCAGGGAGAACATATGGTATTTGTCCCTTTGGGACTGGCTTACTTCACTCAGCATGATGTGTTCCAGATTCCTCCATTTTGTTGCAAATGACTGGATTTCGTTGTTTCTTACTGCGGTATAGTATTCTAAAGAATACATATCCCATAATTTCTTTATCCAGTCTACCATTGATGGGCATTTAGGTTGGTTCCAGGTCTTGGCTATTGTGAATTGTGCTGCAATAAACATTAGGGTGCAGACCGCTTTTTTCTTTATCAATTTAAACTCCTTTGGGTAAATTCCAAGGAGTGGGATGGCTGGGTCGAACGGTAGGGTTATATTCAGGTTTCTGAGGAATCTCCAGACTGATTTCCATAGTGGCTTAACCAGTTTGCATTCCCACCAACAGTGGGTTAGTGTCCCTTTTTCCCCACATCCTCGCCAGCATCTGTTGTTGGTAGATTTCTGTATGTGAGCCATTCTAACCGGGGTGAGGTGAAACCTCATTGTGGTTTTGATTTGCATTTCCCTGATTGCTAGTGACCTTGAACATTTTTTCATGTGCCTGTTGGCCATTTGGATTTCCTCTTTTGAAAAATGTCTATTGAAGTCCTTGGCCCATCTCTTAAGTGGGTTGTTGGTTTTGTTTTTGTGGAGTTTCTTGATCTCTTTGTAGATTCTGGTTATTAACCCTTTATCTGTTGCATAGTTTGCAAATATTTTTTCCCATTCTGTCGGTTGTCTCTTCACTCTCCTGACTGTTTCTTTTGCAGTAAAGAAACTTCTCAATTTGATGCAATCCCAATAGTTGATTTTGGCTTTGACTGTCTGTGCCTCCCGGGTCTTTTCCAGAAATTCTTTACCTGTGCCAATATCTTGAAGGGTTTCTCCAATGTTCTCTAATAACTTAATGGTGTCAGGACGTAGATTTAGGTCTTTAATCCACGTTGAGTGGATTTTTGTGTAAGGTGTAAGGTAGGGGTCTTGCTTCATGCTTCTGCACGTGGAAATCCAGTTTTCCCAGCACCATTTATTGAATAGACTGTCCTTGCTCCAGGAATTAGTTTTAGATCCTTGATCAAATATAAGTTGGCTGTAGATGTTTGGGTTGATTTCTGGTGTTTCAATTCTGTTCCATTGGTCTATCCATCTGTTTCTGTACCAGTACCATGCTGTTTTGATTACAACTGCCCTGTAGTATGTCCTGAAGTCTGGTATTGTGATGCCTCCGGCTTTGTTTTTGTTGTACAAGATTGCTTTAGCTATTCGAGGTCTCTTGTGCCTCCATATGAATTTCAGCATCATTTTTTCTAGATCTGCGAAGAATGTCTTTGGTATCTTGATTGGGATTGCATTGAATCTATAAATTGCTTTTGGGAGAATGGACATTTTGATGATGTTGATTCTTCCAATCCATGAGCATGGAAGATTTTTCCATTTTTTGGTATCCTCTTCTATTTCTTTCTTTAAGGTTTTGTAATTTTCATCGTAGAGATCTTTAACGTCCTTGGTTAAGTTTATTCCAAGGTATTTGATTGTTTTTGTAGCTATTGTGAATGGGATTGATCTTAGCAGTTCTTTCTCAGTCATGGCATTACTTGTGTATACAAAGGCTGTTGATTTTTGTGCATTGATTTTATATCCTGCCACTTTGCCAAACTCCTCTATGAGTTCCAATAGTCTCTTAGTAGAGTTCTTTGGATCCTCTAAGTACAGAATCATATCGTCTGCAAAGAGGGATAGTTTGACTTCTTCCTTCTTGATTTGTATTCCTTTGATTTCTTTTTCTTGTCTGATGGCTCTGGCTAAAACTTCCAGAACTATGTGAAATAGCAGTGGTGAGAGTGGGCATCCCTGCCTGGTGCCAGATTTCAGTGGAAATGCTTCCAACTTTTCCCCATTCAATAGGATGCTGGCTGTGGGTTTTTTATAAATTGCTTTGATTATATTGAGGAATGTTCCTTCTATACCCAATTTGCTTAGAGTTTTCATCATGAAAGGGTGTTGAATTTTATCAAATGCTTTCTCTGCATCAATTGAGATAATCATATGGTTTTTCTTCTGCAGTCTGTTAATGTGGTGAATCACATTGATTGATCTGCGAATGTTGAACCATCCCTGCATACCAGGGATGAATCCCACTTGGTCTGGGTGGATGATTTTCCTGATGTGTTGTTGTATTCTGTTGGCCAGAATTTTATTGAGGATTTTTGCATCTATGTTCATCAGGGATATTGGTCTGTAATTTTCTTTCAGTGCTGCATCTTTCTCTGGCTTAGGGATTAAGGTGATGCTGGCTTCATAAAAAGAATTTGGGAGGATTCCCTCTTCTTCGATTGTTCTGAATAGTTTGAGAAGAAATGGGATTAGTTCTTCTTTAAATGTCTGGTAGAATTCAGCAGTGAATCCATCTGGTCCTGGGCTTTTCTTTGTTGGGAGGGCCTTTATTACTGTTTCAATTTCTGTTTCAGTTATGGGTCTATTTAGGTTTTCGATGTCTTCATGGTTCAATTTTGGTAGATTGCATGTGTCCAGGAATCTATCCATTTCTGATAGGTTTTCCTGTTTGCTGGCATACAGGTCCTTGTAGTAATTTCTGATGATTCTTTTTATTTCTGTGGTGTCTGTTGTTACGTTTCCTTTTTCATCTCTGATTTTATTGATTTGGGTCTTTTCTCTTCTTTTTTTAGTTAGTTGGGCCAATGGGGTGTCAATTTTGTTTATTTTTTCAAAAAACCAGCTTCTCGCTTGGCTGATTTTTTGTAATGTTTTTTTGGATTCAATCCTGTTAATTTCTTCTCTGGTTTTAATTATTTCTCTTCTCCTACTAGATTTGGGTTTGGTTTGCTGCAGTTTTTCTAGGTCCTTGAGGTGCGCTGAAAGCTCATTTATTTGGTACCTTTCCAATTTCTTGATATAGGCACCTATTGCTATAAATTTGCCTCTCAATACTGCTTTTGCTGTATCCCATAAGTTTTGATATGTTGTGTTGTTGGCTTCATTTACTTCCAGAAAGTTTTTGATTTCTCTTTTGATTTCTTGAATGACCCAGTGTTCATTCAGGAGCATGTTGTTCAGTCTCCATGTGTTTGCATACTTTCTGGGGTTTCCTGAGTTGCTAATTTCCAGCTTCATCCCGCTGTGGTCTGAGAAGCTGCATGGTATGATTCTAATTCTTTTAAATTTGCTGAGATTTGCTTTATGTCCTAGTATGTGATCAATCCTAGAGAAGGTTCCATGCGCTGCTGAGAAGAATGTGAAGTCTGTAGATGTAGGGTTGAAAGTTCTGTAGATATCTGTTAGATCCATTTGGGCAATAGTGTCAATTAAATCTGCTGTTTCCTTGTTGATCTTCTGTCCGGATGATCTGTCTACTTCTGAGAGTGGAGTATTGAAGTCCCCCAGTACTATTGTATTGGAATCTAAATCTCCCTTTAAGTCCCTTAACATATCTTTTAAATAGACCGGTGCCCTGTAATTAGGTGCATATACATTTATAATAGTTACATCTTCCTGTTGAATTGAACCCTTAATCATTATATAGTGTCCCTCTTTGTCTCTCTTAACAGTTTTTGTATTAAAGTTTATTTTGTCTGATATTAATATGGCTACACCTGCTTTTTTTTGGTTTCTGTTGGCATGGAATATCTTTTTCCAACCTTTCACTTTCAGTCTGCATGCCTCTTTGTTAGAGAGATGTGTTTCTTGTAGGCAACAAATAGTTGGGTTGTGTTCTGTGAGCCAGTCAGCTAAACGGTGTCTTTTAACTGAAGAATTCAGACCATTAATGTTCAATGTGACAATTGATACGTAGTGACTTTGCCCTGCCATTTTCCCGGAAATATTTTCTAGTATATGCTTTGAGCTTCCCATGCTCTTTTACTGGTAGGTGTTCTTCCTTTCCCTTCTTTCATATTGATGGCCGTGTTTCTGTGTTTCTGAGTGTAGCACATCTTTAAGTATCTTTTGCAGGGCCGGACGAGTGGCCACAAAGTCTTTCAATTTCTGTTTGCTATGAAAGGTCTTTATTTCACCTTCATTCACAAATGAGAGCTTGGCAGGATATAATATTCTGGGCTGGCAATTTTTCTCTCTTAGCACCTGTGCTATGTCTCGCCATTCCCTCCTAGCTTGTAGGGTTTCTGATGAGAAGTCAGCTGTGAGTCTGATTGGAGATCCTCTGAGAGTAATCTGACGCTTCTCTCTTGCACATTTTAGGATCTTTTCTTTATGTTTCACTGTGGTAAGTTTAATTACCACGTGTCGTGGTGAGGATCTCTTTTGGTCATGTTTATTGGGGGTTCTATGAGCTTCCTGTACTAGGATATCTCTGTCCTTCTCCAAACCTGGAAAGTTCTCTGCTAGTATCTCACTAAAAAGGCCTTCCAATCCTTTCTCTCTCTCCATGCCTTCAGGAACTCCTAGAACCCGAATGTTGGTTTTTTTAATAGTATCCTGTAGATTCCCAACAATATTTTTCAGGTTTCTAATTTCCTCTTCTTTTCTTTGGTTTGACTGTATGTTTTCCTGTGCTCTATCTTCTAAGTCCGATATTCTCTCTTCTGCTTCACCCATTCTGTTTTTAAGGCTTTCTAATGTGTTTGTCATTTGATCTATTGAGCTCTTCATTTCATTTTAATTT